>NC_053025.1:386226690-386364505 GCF_003073215.2 Triticum urartu | reverse complement strand
GGATTGCTTTAGGCAAGTGGGTCTGCTGCCGTTTGTAACTGATGAAGAGCACTGGAATGAAGAGCTTCTGCTTCAGTTCTATGCCACCCTCCATATAAAAGGATACAACAGAGATCCGAAGACTTGGGTCCTGGAGTGGATGACCGGCAATGTCCATCATGAAGCCAATGCATTTGATATCATTGAGCTCACCGGCCTACCCACTCCTAGCGAATTCTTTGAGGAAGGCTGTCAACTACATTCTGAAGCCATTGAGAGCATATTCCAGAGGCCTGAACCAAATATGAGTCAGATGCTCTCAATAATGAAGCCATTGCCTCATGATGCACCCTATCCAACTGAGTTCTTCGTTGAAGACTTTGAGTATCTGCCCAGGACCATATATCACATCATCCGGCGGACTCTCTGGCCCATTAAGGGACACTCACCACATGCCAAGATTGAGGGTGCAATGAAGACTCTCATATTCTATATCCTGCATGGCAAATGCTTCAACGCACAGGATCTCTTCATACGCCAACTTGCAGCGTCAGGCTTAGAATTATTTGGTTTGAAGTTCTACGCTCCTTGGGTGATGAGGCTGATCAAACTGCACTCTGCGATCTCGTATCAGCCCTCTGCCCGAAACCATTGGATCTTCTTGCCAGATGTGGATACCTCTGCTGAAGCAATATATCCTGAGCCTGCCAAGCAACCGATAAGTCTTCAGAATGCAGAACACCAGAGCTTCACGCAGAATGTTGAAGGTGTTGAAGCCATATCCAGGGTATATCCGTTGGCTGGCACTACACGTGCACCAGCATCTACTGAAGCCACAGACAGCACAAATGCTCCAAGACCCAAGAAGCGTGCTCGTGTCCTCAATGACCGAGAGCTTCTTGTGGCCCTTCACCAAAAGCAAGATAGGCATCATGACTGGCTAAAGCGTCAGATGAAGAGCCTCTTGGTGGATGTCAATCGTCTTCGAAACCTAGCCACCAAGAATGCTTTCGTTACACATGAAACGTGCCGTCGTACATGGAAAGGGCTCTCAATGATATGCACTGAAGCTGAACTTGAAGAGGATGGCTTCACCGAGCGCTTCAAGTTTGACACCACACCTCCTAGAAGGGCTGTGATGCGCAACACACCATCACTTGAAGACTCTGAGTTTTCTTCATCTGCTGCCACAGTCACTGCCAGGATCATTGATGAAGACGACGATGCTACATCACCGCCACCTGCTTCAGCACCTCCAAGCTCTGCACCGCCAAAAAACTCCATCGACCCTGCTGCGCCTGGGAACGCGTAGAAAACTCTGTCTTCAAACCTGTTTGGTCATTACTAACAAAAGGGGGAGAAGCATATGATGTTTATAGTCTTCAAGCGGGTCAATATGGGCGGGTACCTTATGTTTTGTTATATTTTGCTTCGTGTTTACAACTCTTGTTTTTGCTTCATTTGGTTCTTTGAGTTGTAAACACTAAAACTCGATGGTCGTCTGCTACTTGTTTGCCACTCTGTTTGTGAAGATAAATTCCGCATGTGCGACGATAAATTCCGCACCTATCTCATTCTGCAGACGTCCATTTTCCATTATGCATGTCATTATCTTCATATACTTTCACATGCATAGTGGATTGTCATCATAAGCTGAAGTGGATCTTCACAAGTACAACCTGCCATGTGCATTTGCATTCCAAAAGCAAATTAACTTATATGCACATCTTCAGGGGGAGCCCTTGCAACTTATGAAGAAAATTCCTTTACAATTTCACAGACTATATTCCCCGTTGAAAACTTCAACTAGTTTGTCATCAATCACCAAAAAGGGGGAGATTGTAAGTGCATCTAGTGCCACCCCTAGTTGGTTTTGGAGTATTGACGACAAACCTAGTTGAGGGACTAATGTGTTTGTGAGAATTGCAGGATAATACAAGTAGAAGTCCCTCATTGATTCGGTTTTACTACCAGAGATGACCCCTAAAATGTATGAAGACATTGAAGACAAAGGTGGTACATGAAGATATTCACTTTGAAGACTATGACAAAAGAAGACACGTTATGAAGCATATGGAGCTCGAAGACTTAGATCTTTCGTAGTTCTTTTTCTTTTGTGTTGAGTCATAGGAACCATCGTACTGTTAAGTGGGGTCCAGGAGAACCAGTTAGAATGACTGAAGTGATGCCTAAATCAAAAACCTATGTCTTCGAGTGAAGACAATGAGAGCGAATCTTGTCCAGAGCCGGACAAGTCAGCTTTGCTTGTAGCCCAAGTAAAGTTGCCATGAGAGTTTGAAATCTGACCGTTGAGACACGTGTCAGTTCCTTAGTGACCCAGGGTCATTTCGGACAAATCAGGTCGGGTTGCCCAGTGGCTATAAATAGTCCACCCCCTACAACCATAAACGGTTGGCTGCTCAGATTTCAGTGCACGGCTTTTGTCGTTTGAGAGCAACCCACCTCGAAGCCTTTGAGAGAAAATTCCTAGTGAGGAGAAAAGCCCTAACCACCCAGAGCCAGAGTAAATTGGGCATCACTTAAGTCTTCTTGTCTGTGTGATCTGAAGACTTATTACACTTGAGGACTGTGAATCCTCCAGACGGTTAGGCGTCGCGTTCAGAGCATCCAAGAGACATTGTGGATTGCCAGTGAATGAAGTTTGTGAAGGTTTGGGAGTCTACCTTGAAGACTTACCAGAGTGATTGGGCGAGGACTAAGTGACCTTAGCTCAAGGAGAATACGGTGAGGACTTGGTGTCCTGAACTGTGTGTTCAGGACTGGGTGTCAGGGACTGTGTGTCCTAAGGTTTAAATACCTAGCCGCTCCAACCAGACGTATAGTTGTCACAGCAACTGGAACTGGTCCAATATATCATTGTCTTCAACGAGTCACTGGTTTCATCTTCACTTCCTTTTCTTACTGTTACTCATTGTGAAGCCATTGCATGCTTGCTTTATCTTTTGTTTTCACAACGTGAATGTATGATCTATTTGGCTTCATAACTTCTTCCTACCTGATCCTTATTACACTGAAGATGTTTGTCATTGTGCTTTCACTCTATTGAATACATGACCATGGCTGGCCTAGTGTAATCTAACTTCCGCTGCATAGTAATAGGCATAATCTTCGCTGTTTGTCTTCATAACTCTCACGTTTTGAAGACTTTCATAAAAATCGCCTATTCACCCCCCCTCTAGTCGATATAACGCACTTTCAGTTATGATCAGCAGTACTAGTTGGAATAGCTTCTACCCACTTAGTAACATAATCATCAACAGCCAAAATATGTGTATACCCATTGGAGGAAGGAAAAGGTCCCATGTAATCAAATCCACAAACATCAAATGGTTCAACAACAAGTGAATAATTCATAGGCATTTCTTGACGCTTACCAATGTTTCCAATTCTCTGGCATTCATCACAAGATAAAACAAACTTACGGGCGTCCTTGAAGAGATTAGGCCAATAAAAACCAGATTGCAATACCTTGTGAGCAGTTCTATCTCCCGCATGATGCCCTCCATAAGCTTCGGAGTGACATTTCCGTAAGATTTGTTCCTGTCCATACTCAGAGACACAACGTCTAATAATACCATCTACTCCTTTATAAGATGTGGGTCATCCCAAAAGTAATGTCTTAGATCATAGAATAATATTTTCTTTTGTTGATATGTGAAACTAGGGGGTATGTTGTAGCGCCCAAGATGCGATTCTATCCCAATCACATGATGAACTCATGATTGGGGCACAATCGCATTTCGAGCGCATAGCAAGTTGGATATCATTACAGCATACCATGTACTGAATAGATGAAGAATACAATATAAAGGCTTACACTCGCCACAAGTTACATCATTCATACAACAATACATCAATACATGGCAATCAAGCATGGCACTCACGTCAGACCATCGCATTACTTGTACCTGCAACTATTGTTGTAGTAATTTGTGAGCCATGAGGACTCAGCAATCC
Organism: Triticum urartu; assembly: GCF_003073215.2. Classification (NCBI taxonomy): domain Eukaryota; kingdom Viridiplantae; phylum Streptophyta; class Magnoliopsida; order Poales; family Poaceae; genus Triticum; species Triticum urartu. The sequence continues at coordinate 386,360,548 of NC_053025.1, read as the reverse complement.
CATTACCATGGGTATCAAGACTAGCAAAGCTTAATGGGTATGGAAAGGATAAGTGGTGAGGTTCAGCAAGCGACTAAGCATTGTATGGTGGCTAACTTACGAGTACAAGAGTAAGATGAGAAACTATGCAAACGTTCGCAAACTAGTAATGATCAAGAAGTGATTCTAAACTACCTACATTCAACCATAACCCCACCGTGTTCTCTTCTCGACTCACTCAAAAAGAGACAGTCACGGTTACACACGCAGTTGGTGTACTTTAGTTGAGTTTACTTCAAGTCCTCTACAACCGGATATTAACAAATTCCCATCTGCCACATAACCGCGGGCATGGCTCTCGAAAGTTTAACCTGCAGGGGTGTCCCAACTTAGCCCATGACAAGCTCACGATCCGCGGAGATAATCCTCCATCGCAGGACCCTCCGATCAGAATCGGAATCCCGGTGCACAAGACATTTCGACAATGGTAAAACAAGTCCAGCACGACCTCTCGACGTGCCGACACCCTGATAGTAGCCACGCATATCTCGTCTCAGGCCACGATCGGATAAACGAAGCATACAGGATCCAAATACCCCAAGTTTCCTAGGGCGGTCCCGCACGGTGCTCTAGTTTGGGACCAACACCATTAGCACTGGCCCCCTGTATTAGGTTGAATAACGAACCTCGGGTAGCGCTAACTCCCTATGCGTCAAGTTTTTATCATGTTAAGTTATTATGTTGAGCAAAATGGTAAAACCAATGTTGGGCCTTGCTGGAAGAGTTTTATTCAAAACGAACTGTCAAGAGGGGCCCATAAACCCTCATCGTGGTAGAGACGCAAAATCAAGGAACATAACATCGGTATGACGGAAACTAGGGCGGCATGAGTGGAACAAAACACCAGGCAAATGGTCGAGCCTTCCACCCATTACCAAGTATATAGATGCATCTATTTATATATAAAAAATACTTGATGGGTTAACCAAAATAAAGATAATTAGCTTAAAAATCCCACAATAATTAGAAACATCCGACCTTTAATTATGTGTAACTATTTCCAATCAACAATGTGTGACCGTTAGATCTTCATAAACCAAGTGGCCCCGTAACGTGAGAAGATCTACATAAATCAGGTGGCCCCATAGTGTGAGATCATAACAAATTGGATCCATAATAAAAAATAAAAAATGTTACAAGCAGGGTCAGATTTCTCGCACGTGAGACCATAACAGGTTGGGCCTATAAAAAAATCCCCTGGCGACCACACTAGGGTTCCCCTTATCCCCTGGCGACCACGCTAGGGTTCCCCCCAAATCTGCTTCCCACCACCAAATCTCACGTCCGATCGCTGTCTCTGCGATCTCTGCGTGATTCCCAACTGTTCAGCGCTCCCATTAGTCGGACTGCATGGCGGGGAGGGGTTCTGCGGCGGCCGACCCGAGAGGCGACGGCGGCGGTAGTGGCAACCAAACAGGAACTCAATCAAATCTGACGGATAGGTTTGCGGGACTGAATTTGCATGGAGAGGAGGAGGAAGATCTGGATCTGTCTGGCGAGATTGATGATCTGATAAAGGAGACAAGATGGATTGCCATCTTTAGGGTTCACACCTCTAAACCCTTTAGCCATGTTTCGTTGTTTAAAACTTTGAGGAACGCCTAGATCCCAGCTCAGGGGGTGACTTTCAAAATCATAAACCCTGACTGGTTCCTTGCGCAATTCTCTTGCCTGGGGGATTGGGACTGCGTGATGAGGGGAGGGCCGTGGCTGTTTAGAAACACAGCAGTTGTTATAGAGGAATATGATGGAATCACCAATGCTGAGGATTACAAACTGGATCATATACCAGTGTGGGCAAGAATTGTGGGCATACCTGATGGCCTAATGAAAAAGAAGGAAACTGCAGAAAAGATTGCAAAGAAAGTAGGCCAACCGATCTTAGTCATAGTTAATGAAGGTCGTCTGAACCCGACCAAATACTTGAGGGCTAGGGTGTTTGTGATGCTTGATACACCCCTGGTTAGGTTTGTGCCACTGACGCTTAGGGAAAGAAAGAGATATCCAGTTGAGTATGAGAAACTTCCTGATTTTTGTTACTTCTGTGGATTGATAGGGCATGTTGTTACGGAGTGTGGTGATGGTATACACAGCCCTGAGAGCTGTGATTGGGGTGAATGGCTCTTCGTTGATTTTGATGGCCCAGCAGGGAGAGGGAATAATAGAAGTGGTCGAGGGGGGCAGCTGGAAGAGGAGGTGGTCGCGGAAGTGGTAGAGGAAATGCGGGAGACCCAAACCAAGAGGAAGAGTTGGAGATGGACCTTGATGGAACTGATGGTGCTAGTGAAACTGCAATAGTCCCTTCCGCGCGCAAGCGACTGATAGGACAGGATGGCAATATCAATGGGCCGAAGTGCACACTGGTGGCCCGGGTGGCTCAGGCACACCTCTGCCACCAGGATATGTTTCGGAACAAGTTCATCTTCTGGAGAATACTAGCAATGTGGAGTCTGTGGATAAAAGTACGATGAGTACCCTGTAGAAAATTCATGACCCAAAGAGACTGAGATCGACAGAGAACAATACTTCTAGCAACATATCGGCGACTCCCTTCGAGGGTGATCGCCGGGCGCTATGAAACTCATATGCTGGAACTGCTGTGGCATGGCCAGTGTTGCGGCAGGAAGAGCTCTTCTGGATATCCAGAAGCAGTGGGGGTCGGATGCCGTCTTCCTGTCTGAGACGCATCTGAACAAAGTTAAGGCAGGGAAACTACGGAGAAAATTAAAAATGGATTGTATGGAAGTGCATGAGAGTGATGGAGCAAGTGGGGGGTTGCTTCTTTTTTGGAGGAGACCTGTGGCAATACAGTTGAGAGATAAAGATAAAAACTTCGTAGATGTTACGGTGGGAGATGGTACGGATGAGGTATGGAGGTTTACGGGCTTCTACGGGAAGCCGAAGTGGGAAGATAAGCACTTGTCATGGTCGTGCTTGCGTCATCTACACCAGCGAGTTAATCTTCCATGGATGATAGCTGGTGATTTTAATGAAATTTTGTATTCCCATGAAAAAGAGGGTGGAGCTCCGAGGCCAATGCACATGATGCAGAACTTTTGAGATGCCCTTGTTGATTGCGAGATGGAGGATATGGGATGTAACGGTGATCTTTACACTTGGAGGAGGAGGAGGCTTAGGGAAAGGCTGGACAGAGCGGTATGTAATGGCCAGTTTCATGGTTTATTCCCAAGTACAAAAGTCACTAACACTTCTCATATAAAGTCAGATCATAGACCCCTCTTCATTGATACCGAGGGGGATGGGCAGGTAGTTCCTCAAACCCATCGGAAGTGTTTTGAGTCGAGGTGGTTGCAAGAGGATAACATTATGCGAGTGGTGTCCAATGCGTGGGAACGTTCAGACCCGACAGCGCTAATTGCAGAACGAACAGCGAGTGTCCATTCCACTTTGCATGAGTGGGATCGCTCGATTTTGAAGGCACCCCAACGGCGTCTGAAGGAACTAAAGGAGGAGTGGAAAAGTTGCGGTCGGGCCCTCTCACTGATGAGGCGGGAGACAAGCAGCGAATTCTGTTAATGGAGATAGAGGAAAATTTGGAAAAGGAAGAGATCTACTGGGTTCAGCGCAGCCGAGCAAACTGGCTCAAATTTGGAGACCGTAACACCAATTTCTTTCATAATTTTGCATCGGCTAGAAAGAAGAGAAATTTTATAAAACGCCTGATGGATGACTCGGGTGTTTGGAGAGAGAGTAATGATGCTATGAGTAGTCTGATTAGTGATTATTTTCAGCACCTCTTCTCTGCTGAAGTAAATGTACTAGATATGAATGTTATCAATAAAGTTAAGAGGAAGGTTACGGATTATATGAATGAGTCACTCATTGCACCATATACAAAGGAGGGGGTAAAAAAAGCTCTTTTTAGTATTGGTGACTTAAAAGCGCCAGGGCCGGATGGGTTACACGCTATTTTCTACAAAAAATTCTGGCACTTGCTTGGAGGTGATCTCACCAAGGAGGTCCTGGAGGTTGTTAATACATGCATTATACCCGAGGGGTGGAACTCTACCACTATTGTCTTAATACCAAAAGTGAATAACCCAGAAAAAGTTACCCAATTTAGACCCATAAGTTTGTGCAATGTGGTATATAAGGTGATTTCAAAGATGCTTGCGGCACGTTTAAAGGTTTTCCTCCCAGATATTATCAGCGAGACCCAAAGTGCGTTTGTGCCGGGCCGCATCATCAATGACAATGTCATAGTGGCGTGTGAATGCCTACATACGATGAAGAAACGGAAGAAGGGAAAGGTTGGCACTTGTGCAATAAAACTTGATATGCATAAGGCATATGATAGAGTGGAATGGACGTTCCTGGAGGCCATGCTCACCAAGTTAGGGTTTCATGCCCAATGGATTCAGATGGTTATGTCTTGTGTGAGAACGGTTGAATACAAGGTACGGTTTAATTCCAATGAAACACTCCCCTCTTTGCCAACGAGAGGCTTGAGATAGGGGGATCCCCTCTCCCCCTATCTTTTTCTTTTGTGTGTTGAGGGACTGTCAGTGTTAATAGCTCATGAGGAAGAGGCGGGGAACCTAATTGGAGTGCAGGTATGCAGAGATTCACCAACTATATCCCATCTGCTTTTTGCATGATTCCCTAATTCTCATGAGAGCGGATAACCAGAATGCTAACACGCTGAGATCGATCTTGGATGAGTGCTGTGCAGCGTCCGGTCAACTGGTTAGTGAATCTAAGTGTTCTATTTTTTTCAGTCCTAATACAAATGTGGAAGTGAAGGCTGATGTATGCCAAATACTGAACATCATGACTGAGTCCATCTCAGACAGATACTTGGGCCTACCAGCCATGATTGGTGTGGACCGAGTGGACTGCTTTAAACACTTGATTGAAAGGATTCAAGCATTGGTAAATGGTTGGAAGGAGAGAACTCTATCTTTTGGGAGAAAAGAGGCTTTGCTGAAAGCGGTGGCCCAAGCCATCCCAACCTATGCGATGGGTGTATTCAAATTCCCAAAGAAAATATGCAAGGGAATCACTGATGTAATGTCGCAATTCTAGTGGGGAGATGAGGAGGATGAGCGTAAGATGCATTGGTTTGCATGGTGGAGGATCTGTACAAAGGAGAGGGGAGGCATGGGATTTCGGTACATTCAGAGTTTTAACTTAGAGATGCTCGCGAAACAGTGCTGGAGATTAATTGACAACTATGATTCCCTATGTGCTCGAGTCTTACGAGCCAAGTATTACCCCACGGGAGATATACTAAACAGCCAGTTAAAGAAGGGTTCGTCCTATGTGTGGCAGAGCATCTGGTCAGGAATTCAAACTTTCAAACATGGTTGTATTTGGAGAGTGGGTAACGGAAACAAGATAAACATATGGGATGATTGCTGGATTCCAAACAGTGCATCAAAGAAAATCCTTACAGCCCGTGGGAACTGAGTTCTCACAATGGTGAACGAGCTCATAGACCCAACTACGGGAGAATGGGATGAGCAACTGATTCGGGACAACTTCTGGCATATAGACGCAGAACGGATTTTGCAAATCCCATTATTTCATGTGGAAACTGAAGACTATGTGGCATGGTATCTAACAAAGAGTGGAGTTTTTTCAGTACGCCCCGCTTACTATAAACAGTGGGAGATGAGCTATGCGTCAGAGGACAGCAGCTTGGTCCGATCAGCTATGGCACCGCATAAAGTTTGGGAAACCTTGTGGACTTTGAAAGTGCCTGCGAAAATAAAAATTCACATCTGGAGATGTCTACATAACACAATACCCTGCCGTAGTGTGCTAATGAACCGTCATGTGGGGAATATATCTGGCTGCCTGTTTTGTTCAGAAGGAGCAGAAGATCTCGCGCATATGCTGTTTAAATGTGCTAGATCACAAGAAGTGTGGAGATCTCTGGGAGTTGCAGACGATATAAATTTTGCTTGTCAAATGGATCGAGCGGGTTCAGCAGCTATAGAGTTTTTTCTCTGTGATACCTATTTTCGAAGACAATATAATGGTGTGCTTGAGCTACCGGAGTTGTTTACCACAACCTATTGGTATATTTGGTGGCAACGGAGACAGTTTGTGCGGGGTGAGGATGTTGCCTCTCCAGCGCGAATGGCCGTAGCAGTGGCAACCCTATCTCTGAACTATGTCCGGGGAGCACAAACAAAAATGACACCAAAAGTGAACAACTGGCCGGGGTTTTTCGCTGGGCAGATAGTCATTAACGTTGATGCGTCGTTCAGAGAAGGAGATTATGCAGGATCTTGTGGAGTGGTCATCCGTGACTATCGTGGAAATTTCATGTCGCTGCTAAATTTCATGTCTGCAGCGACAGCAACACTCGACCATGTACCTGATGTTGAGACAGCTGAAGCTGCGGCTATATTAGAAGGAATGAAGCTAGCAAAGGAAACAGGGTGCCATAATGTGATAGTAAGATCAGATAATATCACGGTGGTGGAGGCACTCAAACTGAATGGAGGCTATTCTATGGTGGCAGCGCCGGTGCTGGATGAATGTCGCAGTTATCTCGAAGATTTCGGGAAGTTAACTATTAAGCATTGTATTAGAGTCGAATAATGTAGCTCATGAGCTCATGAGTTAGCATGTTGGGGAGGTGCCAATATTCCATCTCGATGGGTTCATGACCCGCCTGGTTTCAATGTAAATCTTTTAGATCTTTTGATTAATAAAGTAAACTTTCCCGTAAAAAAAAACAGGTTGGGCCTATACACAAACTCATGATAAGCTGGACCATCAACTAATAAAAAACAGGCTGCACCATCCCACGAGCGATCAGACCATCCCATGTAATAAAAAAATAGGGCGTACAGGGTAAGAAACATGACCAAACTCTGAAGATCCTGCCCACAAAAAAACTGTACAAAGATGCCATCCCTCCAAACAAATCCAAACTCTCAGAAATTTGCAGAGATTTGATCTCTCCAAACAGAATATCTCTAGATAGGACCAAAATCTCATGGTCGCATGCATATAAAAAATCTCTCGGCATCCGAACAACCTTGTACGTCATCTTCCTCCATTGAACAACACTTTAAGGTCAACTTCCTCCAACCAGTGGCACTTCGGCATTGGGCACCAGCCGGCTCCGTTGAGCAACTAGATCACCTCCAGTATGTACGATCTGCATGAAATTATAGATCAGACCTATTAATGGATAATGAGAGGATGTCGCCCACTATACCCCCACAAAAAAATGAAAAACAAATGGAGACCCTCAATTACTCTGGGCAGTGCTAAACTAAAATCTTATTCTAGCGTGATCCTCTACTATATTTTGGGTTGTGGGATGGCTTCCATAGGCCTCAAATCAATTAAGAAGCACATGACAGTGCAGTATGGTAATCACTTGGAGTTTGTAGATTAGATAATGGTTCACATAATACTTTGCATGAGTACCTCGGTAATTTTGTCTAATAAAGTACTCCCTCCGTTCCAAAATAGATGACCCAACTTTGTACTAACTTTAGTACAAAGTTGTGTCATCTATTTTGGAACGGAGGGAGCACCTCATTAATCAGGTAGAGATTGCTTCGGTCGGCTTCTACTAAAAAATACTCATGATATTTGTGTATTCACATGATGATTGAAACTTAAGTTCCTCTTTATCATTAAAGATTTCTGCAAATCACTGGTCTCGAAAATTGATCTCCTTTACTTGTACGACCAAAAAAATATTTATAGGGTGAAAAGTAATAAAAATAATGAATATTCATAAACTTGAGCATTAATATGTAATAGTAGCACACCCACCATCAAGCGGGGCAGCTGGTCAAGGTCTCAAGCGGCCGAGAAGGGTACTCCCCTGTCCAATGACCAGCGGGAGCACCGCCATGATATTTATCGTCGTCCATCGCCACAGCAAAGCACGATCTCTAGGTCCACCACTGTCTGTAATAATATTATAATACCATCCACTTTAGCTTTATTTGATTTTTTCAAGAAAACGCAAAAGAGCTTGCATTTCATTGGATTGAAAAGAGAGCTTTAGCTTTATATTTGCACTCTCTAATGTGCAGGAATCAACAATGAAAAGAAAAGATGGGCCACATAACAAGGAAGGTTAGAAACCTGCCAAGATGGTTAAAACAAAACATATATGTAATCCAACAAGGTGATCCGTTACTAATGATGAATATTTTGTGTGTGCTATCACAACAAAATTAAAACAAAAAATGCAACAGTTCCAGTTAGGCGTTGGAGGTTCCTAATTAATTTTAGCTTCAACGATAAAACGTATTTTAAATTGTTATCTTATTGATGCAAGTCGAGACAATCAACAAAAATGGCAAGATTGGAAGGAGAATGAAACTTCAAGACAAGAAAAAGATACAACCTCCAATCATAAATGGAGATGTGCCAGACTTCGCGGCTACACACAAAGGAGAAACTTTGATCCATGCGAAGTAAGAAAATCTCCACAAAGTTTCACCCTTATGCAGGTTATCATCCATTTGATTTAATTACAGTTCTCAGTTCAATTTCTAAATTTTAAGAATGCACAACTGGTATTACAGTATACAGGAAGCAGCATTATGTACCTTGCTTATGCTTTGCACATCAGTTCTGCTATCTATGTGCAGCTCAAATATTTCAAAGCATGAAAACTTACCTTCATTAACTCGGTGGTTTTGATGTAGTAAAGTTGTACTCCCTCCGTTTTTATTTAGTCTGCATATTAGGTTTGACCAAAGTCAAACTTTGCAAAGTTTGACCAAGTTTATAGAAAAATATATAAACATTTACCATAACAAATCTATATGATGTGAAAGTACATTCAATAATGAATCTAGTGGTATTGATTTTTTATTGTATATGTTAATATTTTTGTTTATGAACTTAGTCAAAGTTCACAAAGCTTGACTTTGACCAAAGCTAATATGCGGACTAAATAAAAACGGAGGGAGTATCTCACACATTTTACCGTAAAAAAAGTGGTTATAAAGTTCGGACGCCCATGAATTTCCATATCTTTGAGTGCGGCTAATTTTAATTGCTCTATGAAATCACAAAAACATGTTACATTTTGGTCTATCTATAGCTAAGTATAACACGTATGCATGCACTGTGGCTAAAGCAAAAAATATTTTTCCATTCCCACAAGGAGAAATAAAGTGCTTCTGCCGGAGATGAAACAATATCTTACTTCTACTAATTAGGATTTATGTTTATGTAGGGCAAGTAACTCAACAAAAAGGGGGAAATATGACAGAGTTGGGAAAACGAAAAATGGGGACCTGCAGGTCGACCTTCGAAGAATGTTGTCGCTGTGGAGGATGAGGACCATGTCCCGAGCTGCCTCGAGTGGAAAGAGCGACAACGCTCTTGCTTGCGCGCTTGGGGAAGAGAACCTCGCCACCATCCTCACACCCAAGCTGGATCTAAGAGGGGTGCGGCCTACGGGAGATGAAATCCACGACCAAATCAACTACACGGACACCAATTACAACGGGTCAACGGCACTGTGCAGATCGATGATCTCGCCTCATCCATCGTAGTTTACCAGCAAAGGGCTAGGAGAACGAGGAGGCGTACGAGGAGCCAAACCAGCTGTTGTCCCTGTGGCAGCACCAGCTGCGGAGTGGCTTGAGGTGAGGACGAGGAACCTAAAGGCAGCGAACAAGAGAGCAAGCTGATGGGAGGAGCAGCAAATTTTGAGTGAGCAGAGAGAATAAGGAAAGGAGAAAGGGGATCGGGCAAGAGGAACATTGTCACTGAGTGGGTGGAGAGAACGGAGAAGTCCAGGAGACTACAGAATGGGGAAAGTGAACAATCATACTGGTGGGCCCATGAACCCGATTACGTTCTGTACACTGTGAGAGCAAACTATGTGACGTGAAAATATAAGCCACCATTGATACTACCGAGGGCACGTCTCTTAACTAAATCAAGTGATCATGGGAGCACATACCCACCAACATAGGTTTTATCGATTTATACAATATATAAGCAACAGAATAAAAATGTAAAAGAAAGATGTAAATGTAGTTAGCATATCTCGCCAAAAAAAATACAGTTAGCATGACATGCATAATTAGCAAGTCAGGGATGAAGGGATCACACACACACACACACACACACACACACACACACACACACACACACACACACACACACACACACACACACACATATATATATATATATATATATATATCGACCAAAACCCAAATGTACTAAAAACAAGACTATGTTTGCAAGAGTTCTATATTTGAAATGGCGTCATATTTGGTACTCTCTACGTTCCATAATGTAGTGCGCCCACACTTTTCGAGATCCAACTTTTACCGTAAATTCAACCAACAAGACCGACTGCGTCGGGGATAAAAATTATATCACTAAATTCATATTGAAAATACGAATTCAGTGGTATGATTTTTGCTTCCCCCGCAGTCGGTCTTGGTAATTAAATTTACGGTTAAAGTTGAATCTCGGGAAACGCGATCACACTATATTGTGGAATGGGAGGGAGTATAAAAAATTGTCAGATAAAATAGTATGATCTCACATTTATAACTTAATAAAATCCTAGCTCGCGCATCAAGCGGGCCACTTTGCTAGTTAATTAAATAAGAAATAGTGTGATATCCCATGATATCCATGTCCCAACATGGAAAAACTACAACTGCACATGTGAGCAAAGCGGTAACATAGCCAAACAATAGTTTGCTAGGATGTTGGAAAAAGGTTAGAGGCTATCATGGCAATTTGGGAGGCTTGATAAACAAGTGGTAGGTAGCGCGACATAGCGATAGCATCGAGACAACTAGCAAAGCAAAGATAGTAGTGGTATCCAGAGTAACGGTCATCTTGCCTGAAATCCTGCTAGGAAGAAGACCGAATCCATGAAGAAGACGAGCCAACGTAGTCGAACAGATCCTCACAACCGCAACGTGACCGGAACTATCAAGAAGAAGCACAACCGGGAAGAAGCAAACAACATACTAAACATACATCACATAAACATGGCATGATGCGCAACCAAGCATATGATGCATGTCCGGTTTAATGAAACATGGCAAGGCAAGGCAAAGTGCAACAAACAATAGTACACATTAAGTGGAGCTCAATATGCAACGAGTTGCATATTGACGAAACACCACATTTGAAGGAAATATGCCCTAGAGGCAATAATAAAGTTGTTATTTATATTTCCTTATATCATGATAAATGTTTATTATTCATGCTAGAATTGTATTAACCGGAAACTTAATACATGTGTGAATACATAGACAAAACAGAGTGTCCCTAGTATGCCTCTACTTGACTAGCTCGTTAATCAAAGATGGTTAAGTTTCATGACCATAGACATGTGTTGTCATTTGATGAACGGGATCACATCATTAGAGAATGATGTGATGGACAAGACCCATCCGTTAGCTTAGCATAAATGATCGTTTAGTTTTATTGCTATTGCTTTCATCATGACTTATGCATGTTCCTCTGACTATGAGATTATGCAACTCCCGAATACCGGAGGAACACCTTGTGTGCTATCAACAAACGTCACAACGTAATTGGGTGATTATAAAGATGGCCTACAGGTGTCTCTGATGGTGTTTGTTGAGTTGGCATAGATCGAGATTAGGATTTGTCACTTTGATTGTCGGAGAGGTATCTATGGGCCCTCTCGGTAATGCACATCACTATAAGCATTCCAAGCAATGTGACTAATGAGTTAGTTGCGAGATGTTGCATTACGGAACGAGTAAAAAAACTTGCCGGTAACAAGATTGAACTAGGTATGATGATACCGACGATCGAATCTCGGGCAAGTAACATGCCGATGACAAAGGGAACAACGTATGTTGTTATGCGTTTTGACCGATAAAGATCTTCGTAGAATATGTAGGAGCCAATATGAGCATCCAGGTTCCGCTATTGGTTATTGACCGGAAATGTGTCTCGGTCATGTCTACATAGTTCTCAAACCCGTAGGGTCCGCACGCTTAACGTTCGATGACGATTTGTATTATGAGTTATGTGATTTGATGTACCGAAGGTTGTTTGGAGTCCCGGATGAGATCACAGACATGACGAGGAGTCTCGAAATGGTCGAGACATAAAGATCGATATATTGGAAGGCTATATTCGGACATCGAAAAGGTTCCAAGTGATTCAGGTATTTTTCGGAGTACCGGAGAGTTACGGGAATTCGCCGTGGGAAGTAGTGGGCCTTAATGGGCCATACGGGAAAGGAGAGAAGGGCCTCAAGGGTTGGCCGCATGCCCCCCTGAAAGCACAAGTGCTCCCTAGGTGGTTTTGATAATTGATGATAATATATCTCTTGTTGGACTAACATTTCGATCTAGCATGTTTCAGATAAGTTCAACAATGGAGTGGCATGGACTAAAGGTTGTGGGAACTCCTTCAAGATGCTAAGGACGAAGGATTGGCTAAAGCTTCAAAGCTCAAGACTCCTCATTTTACATTTTAGTGATCCAAGATCACATTGAGTCTTTAGGAAAAGCCAATACTATCAAGGAGGGATGAGGTGTTGCTTAATGAGCCTCTTGCTTCATGTGCTTAGTGATATGCTCCAAAACCCTCAACTACTTTCCCATATTCACATATGACCTAAACCCTAAGCCAAACTCGGTCCTACCGATTCTTCCTATCCGGCGCCACCGAGTTTCACTTGTCATAAGCCACTGCCAAACCCTAATCAGTTCGGTCTCACCGATGGGATCTCGGTCTCACCGAGATGGGCTTGCAAACTCTCTGTTACCCATTGCAATATTCTAGGTCCCATCGAGATATGCAATCGGTTCCACCGAGTTTGCTTGGCCAAATCTCAGTTTCACTTATTACCCAAATCGGTCCCACCGAGTTTGAGTAATCGGTCAAACCGAGTTTTGGATTTACCCTAACCCTAGCACATCGGTCCCACCGAGTTGATCCAGTCGGTCCCACCGAAAATCTCTAACGGTCACTAGGTTTACATTTTCGGTCCGACCGAGTTTGTTGATTCGGTCCCACCGAGATTGGAAAACTGTGTGTAACGGTTGGATTTTGTGTGGAGGCTATATATACCCCTCCACCTCCTCTTCATTCGGAGGGAGAGCAATCAGAACGCATACACCATTCCAACTCATATGTTCTGAGAGAGAACCACCTACTCATGTGTTGAGACCAAGATATTCCATTCCTACCATATGAATCTTGATCTCTAGCCTTCCCCAAGTTGCTTTCCACTCAAATCTTCTTTCCACAAAATCCAAATCCTATGAGAGATAGTTGAGTGTTGGGGAGACTATCATTTGAAGCACAAGAGCAAGGAGTTCATTACCTACACACCATTTGTTACTTCTTGGAGAGTGGTGTCTCCTAAATTGGCTAGGTGTCACTTGGGAGCCTCCGACAAGATTGTGGAGTTGAACCAAGGAGTTTGTAAGGGCAAGGAGATCGCCTACTTCGTGAAGATCTACCGCTAGTGAGGCAAGTCTTGTGTGGGCGATGGCCATGGTGGGATAGACAAGGTTGCTTCTTCGTGGACCCTTTGTGGGTGGTTGCTTCTTTGTGGACCCTTCGTGGGTGGAGCCCTGTGTGGACTCGCGCAACCGTTACCCTTTGTGGGTGGAGCCCTCCGTGGACTCTCGCAACCGTTACCCTTTGTGGGTTGAAGTCTCCATCAACGTGGATGTAGGATAGCACCACCTATCCGAACCACGGGAAAAACATCCGTGTCTCCCATTGCGTTTGATTTCTCCAAACCCTTCCCTTTACATTCTTGCAAGTTGCATGCTTTACATTCCGCTGCTCATATACTCTTTGCATGCTTGCTTGATATGTATTGTGTGTGTTGAAATTGTGCCTAAACTCCACCTAAACCGAAAAAGCTTAAAAATTGCAACTTTAGCATTAAGTGTCTAATCACCCCCCCTCTAGACACATCTACTTCTAGATCCTACACCCCCCATGGCAAGTCCGAATTGGACTAGGGAGGGGGCGGCACCCCCCTCTCTTTCCTTCTCCCTCTCCCCCTCTTGGAAAAGGAAGGGGACTCCAACTAGGATTGGGAATCCTAGTTGGACTCCCCCTATAGGCGCGCCCCTCCTAGGCCGGCCTCGTCCTCCTCCCTCCTTTATATACGTGGGCAAGGGGCACCCCAAAGTCACTCCAAGATTTGTCTTACCCGTGTGCGGTGCCCCCCTCCACAGTTACACACCTCGGCCATATCGTCGTAGTGCCTAGGCGAAGCCTTGCGCCGGTAACTTCATAATCACCGTCGCCACTCCGTCGTGCTGACGGAATTCTCCTTCGGCCTCAACTGGATCAAGAGCCCGAGGGACGTCATCGAGTTGAACGTGTGCTGAACGCGGAGGTGTCGTACGTTCGGTACTTGGATCATGAAGGCGTTCGACTACATCAACCGCGTTACTAAACGCTTCCGCTTTCGGTCTACGAGGTTACGTAGGCACACTCTCCCCTCTCGTTGCTATGCATCTCCTAGATAGATCTTGCGTGATCGTAGGTAAAAATTTTGAAATACTGTGTTCCCCAACAACATTCAAGTATTTAGTTCACTCTCGTTTATGCTACTCATCAATATTAAATGTTGTTAAGCATGGCAAGAGGTGAAGCATGACAAAACTACCTATCTAGGCAAGTTTAAATGAGGCCGGAAATGACAAACGACAATTTCGGAAGATCCCCATATGCATATTTTGGATTTGGTACTGTTCTGTCCTAAAGCATATTTTACTAACCGCTTACGCTTTCGGTCTACGAGAGTACGTAGAAACACTCTCCCCTCTCGTTGTTATGCATCTCCTAGATAGATCTTTCGTGATCGTAGGTAAATTTTTTGAAATACTGCATTCCCCAACAGTGGCATCCGAGCCAGGTCTATGCGTAGATGTTATATGCACGAGTAGAACACAAAGGAGTTGTGGGCGTGGTTATATACATATTGCTTGCCATCACTAGTTGTTTCTTGATTTGACAGTATTGTTGGATGAAGCGGCCCGGACCGACATTACATGACCGCGTTCATGAGACTAGTTCTACCAACGTGCTTTGCACACATGTGGCTGGCGGGTGTCCGTTTCTCCAACTTTAGTTGAATCGGATTCAATGAACAGGGTTCTTTCTGAATATCAAAAAGCAATCACTATACCATGTTGTGGTTTTTATGCCGTAGGTAAGAACGATTCTTGCTAAGCCCGTAGCAGCCACGTAAAACTTCTAACAACAAATTAGAGGACGTCTAACTTGTTTTTGCAGGGCATGTTGTGATATGATATGGCCAAGACGTGGTGAGATATACATTCTTCTATAAGATGATCATGTTTTGTTAAAGTTATCGGCAACTGGCAGGAGCCTTATGGTTGTCTCTTTATTGCATAATATGCAAGCGCCATATAATTGCTTTACTTTGTCGCTATGCGATAGAAATAGTTGCAAAAGCAATAGTTGGCAAGACGACCATGTGACGACACGTTGATAAAGATCAAGATGATGGAGATCATGGTGTCATTTCGGTGATGATGGAGATCATGACGGTGCTTTGGAGATGGAGATCAAAGGCACAAGATGATGATGGCCATATCATGTCACATATTTTGATTGCATGTGATGTTTATCTTTTATGCATCCTATTTTGCTTAGTACGACGGTAGCATTATGAGATGATCCCTTACTAAAATTTCAAGGTATAAGTGTTCTCCTTGAGTATGCACCGTTGCGATAGTTCGTCGTGCCGAGACACCACGTGATGATCAGGTGTGATAAGCTCTACGTTCATATACAACGGGTGCAAGCCACTTTTGCACACGCAGAATACTCGGGTTAAATTGACGAGCCTAGCATATGCACATATGGCCTCGGAACACTGAGACCGAAAGGTCGAGCGTGAATCATATAGTAGATATGATCAACATAGTGATGTTCACCATTGAAAGCTACTCCATCTCACGTGATGATCAAACATGGTTTAGTTGATATGGATCACGTGATCACTTAGATTATTAGAGGGATGTCTATCTAAGTGGGAGTTCTTGAGTAATATGATTAATTGAGCTTAAATTTATCATGAAATTAGTCCTGATAGTATTTGCATATCTATGTTGTAGATCAATTGCTCGTGTATAGCTTCCCCGTTTTATTTATGATATGTTCCTAGAGAAAACTATGTTGAAAGATGTTAGTAGCAATGATGCGGACTAGCTCCGTGATATTAGGATTATCCTCATAGCTGCACAGAAGAATTATGTCCTTGATGCACCGCTAGGTGACGGACCTATTGTAGGAGCAGATGCAAACGTTATGAACTTTTGGCAAGATCGGTATGATGACTACTTGATAGATTAGTGCTCCATTCTTTACGGCTTAGAACCGGGAATTCAAAAACGTTTTGAACGCCACGGAGCATATAAGATGTTCTAAGAGCTAAAATTGGTATTTTATGCTCATGCCCGAGTCGAGAGGTATGAAACCTCTAACAAGTACTTTGCCAAGAAGATGGAGGAGAATAGCTCAACCAATGAGCATGTGCTCAGAATCAAGTGGGAGTTAATCTTCTAGATAATATAATGATTGACAGAGTTCTCTAGTCACTATCGCCAAGTTACTGGAACTTCAGGATGAACTATAATATGTAAGGGATGACGAAAACAATTGCCGAGCTCTTCACGATGCTGAAATTAGCGAAGGTAGAAATCAAGAAAAGCATCAAGTGTTGATGGTTGACAAGACCACTAGTTTCAAGTAAAAGGGCAAGGGAAAGAAAGGGAACTTCAAGAAGAATGGCAAGCAAGTTTCCACTCCCATGAAGAAGCCCAATGCTAGACCCAAGCCTGAAACTGAGTGCTTCTGCTGCAAAGGAAATGGTCCCTGGAAGTGGAACTGCCCTAGATACTTGGCGGATAAGAAGGATGGCAAAGTGAACAAAGGTATATTTGATATACATGTTATTGATGTGTACTTCACTAGTGTTTATAGCTACCCCTCAGTATTTGATACTGGTTCAGTTGCTAAGAGTAGTAACTCGAAATGGGAATTGCAAAATAAATAGAGACTAGTTAAGGGAGAGGTGATGATGTGAGTTGGAAGTGATTCCAAGGTTGATAAGATCACCATCGCACACTCCCTTTACCTTCGGCATTAGTGTTGAACCTAAAATAAATGTTATTTGGTGTTTGCGTTGAGCATAAATATGATTGGATCATGTTTCTTGCAATAAGGTTATTCATTTAAGTCAAAGAATAATTCAGTACTGCAGGATGCTTCTAACACGACACTACAATCAAAGACCCTTTCACGAAACTGTGTGCGATGCATCAATCACAAATGGGGATGTAAAAAACCATCAAAAAAGGTGTAAAACGTTTGCAATGGAGGATGCGTCAAACACGGTTTGGATTTTAGTTGCGTGTGCGATCCAGGGCATACAGATCAGTCCAATGAACTGTTTGCGATGAGGCGGAACAAAAGAAACGGGCAGCCTGATGAAGGCGTGTGCGATATAGAGCATATGGTTCACTCGGGTGAACTGTTTGTGATTAGGCAACACAAAAGAAATGGTCACCCAGATGAAGGTCTTTGCGATATACATCATACGGTTCACTCGGATGAACTGTTTGTGATTAGGCAACACAAAAGAAACGGTCAGCCAGATCAAGGTGTGTGTGATTGAGGGCATACGATTCAGAAGGATTAACTGTTTGCGATTAGGCAACAAAACAGAAACAGGTAAGCCAGATCAAAGTGACTGCGATTGATGGCATACACTTCACATGGATGAACTGTTTGCGATTAGCCACAACAAACTGAACCAGTTAGATAGATCAACGTGTGTGCGCTAGACGGGCACACCCATTCTAATTAAAAGAAGCATGCGTGATGGTAATAACGAGCGCGCACGGTTGTTGGAACAAGACGTGTGCTGACATTGCCTATTGCGGTGCACCCTATGGTGCAAATGCCACGTACGCGGCCGAGAAGGCATACGTGCCCACGTTACGCCTTCCGGGAATAGTGCCGCACTTATAACCGTCAATAAATTTTGAGCATGCGTCCCGTCACATTCCAAATTGCAAACCTGTTCACACCGATCAAAACCTAAATGGTTTCCCACTTAGGAGCGTATTACTACGCGGTTCTAATTCTACTACTCCAAGATGACTGCACATTCCTCCTCAACTCCTCATCCACAAAAGGTCAAAAACAAACAAGTCATTCATCATCGTTCCCTTGCGTCCGCCATGGCCAGCGTGAGTTCTGGGTCGAGAGATTGCCACCAGAGAGAGGCGAGCCTAGAAGCGGGAGCACGAGAGATGTCCCGCCTCGCTGCGAAAGCAGTCAACCTGTCCCGCTGCACAGCCGTAGCAGTAGAGAGGTCCCCCCGCGCCGCTGAAGCAGCACGGAGGACCCGCCGCACCATCGATGCAGCAGACTGGTCCGGCTGCGCCGCGGAAGCATAAGAGATGTCCCGTTATGCCGCGAATGCAGCGGAGATGTCCTCCCGCGCCGCGGCGGCCTGGGAAATTGCCTCGCGGGTAGGCGAGGACTCTTACACGCGCATGCGTGCCCTCGTCCTAAGGCAGATAGACCAGATCTCCAGGTGGGCGAGGTTGCAGGATTACCTGCAAGCCTCATTTGAACAGTCTATCGACGTCATCCGACAACTAAATGAGAGCAATGCGAAGCTCCAGACTGAGTGCGACCTGCTGAGGCCGAAGATCATCGAAAGTGCGGAGCAGCAGGAGCAGGCCATTGCCTTGTTGAAGAGGACCGGCGTCATTGTCGAGAAACTTATGGACGAGAATGCCATGCTGCGCATCGAGCGTAGAAGGCTGGTGGAGGAATCCGTGGATGCTCTCAACCAGCATCTTGAGGACAAGAAAGAGCTCGTCGCTGCCCGTCACGGAGACTAGTTCTTGCTGTGGCTTCCTTCTTCTTTTGCCCTTGTGTATATCGGGCGTTGCCACATGTGGCTTTTTTTAATTATGTTTATAAATATGTAAGACAATTATTATCCAATTTCATCATCCTTATATCCATCATGCTTGCTATAAGTCGCAGTCGATGCTATATAGGTTCGTTGGATCTTACATCAAGATCCGTGCAAAACTTTCTTTTCAGATTTTTATTTTTCTCTCTTAAATCTCAGTCCAATGAGACATACAGCCATGCCATAGAACAGGTGCTCGGATGCCATTAATGGAGACGTTGGGAGGGAGGTGCGCGGCGGGTAGCGGTCAAAAGGGCTCTCCCCCCGATGAGCACGCGCAGGGGTATGATCACACGCCTCTCGTACTCAAATAGCTACCCCGCACGACACCTCCTAGCCAATTAAAAAGGGGACGCGTGGCCGCACATAATTGGTAAGTCGAACGCCCACGGTTTTAATAATACTTGTGTTTCCAATTTGTAACGTGACAACACTTGTTCCAAAATGACTTTGTTGATTGTTAATGTGTGTGCCTTTGCAAATCGGACAGAAACATTACCACATCATGTTGGTGCCATGTCATGAGACCACGCCAAGTTTCATGATTTTCAGGCGTGTTTTGGAATTACAGGAATTAAAAAACCAAGTTTCTCAATCTTTTTGGTCGAGTCACGACGCCCAGATGTTTGAATTTCACTCCCATCTCTTGCATGGGACCTAGAACTTCACCCAAGGACACACATGTGATTTTTCAAACAACTTTGGTGCACTAGAGCATGTGCTTGTAGTTCAAATTTGAATTATGCACATTAAATGCCCAGAAACTCAATTAATGTGTAAAAAAGGCCAAACAAACCCGGAATAATTCCAAATTTTAGCACGGTTTTTCTATTTGGTCTAATCTGGCTGTGTAAAAAAATTAAGGCGGGAGAAGGTAGTGTACGTATGTCGTTTCGCACACGGAGGTGACACGTTCCCTCTTGGAACCACGAGCCTTCTTGAGGGAAGCTCCGGTTTGCAAGAAGCTTACACCAAATCTTGTCCCAATTCGTCCAAAAAAATTACCGCAGCATGTTGGTGCCATGTCATGACACCATGCCAAGTTTCATGATTTGCAGGCATGTTTTGGAATTATAGGAATGAAAAAACCAAGTTTCTCAATCTTTCCGGCCGAGCCACGACGCCCAGATGTTTGAATTTCACTCGCATCTCGTGCATGGGACCAAGAAATTCACCCAAGGACACACATGTGATTTTTCAAACAACTTTGGTGTATTGGAGCATGTGCTTGAAGTTCAAATTTGAATTATGCACATTAAATGCCCAGAAACTCAATTAATGTATAAAAAAGGCGAAACGAGCCTAGAATAATTCCAAAATTTAGCATGGTACTTCTATTTGGTCTAATCTAGCTGTGTAAAAAAATTAAGCCGGGAGAAGGCAGTGTACGTATGTCGTTTCGCACACGGAGGTGACACGTTCCCTCTCGGAACCACGAGCCTTCTTGAGGGAATCTCTGGTTTGCAAGAAGCTTACACCAAAGCTTGTCCCAATTCGGACAAAAATATTATGTTGGTGCCATGTTATGACACCATGCCAAGTTTCATGATTTTCAGGCGTGTTTTGGAATTACGGGAATTAAAAAAATCAAGTTTCTCAATCTTTCCGGCCGAGCCACGATGACTAGATGTTTGAATTTCACTCCAATCTCTTGCATGGGACCTATAAATTCACCCAAGGACACGCATGTGATTTTTCAAACAACTTTGGTGCACTGGAGCATGTGCTTGTAGTTCAAATTTGAATTATGCACATTAAATGCCCAGAAACTTAATTAATGTATAAAAAAGGTGAAACAAGCCTGGAATAATTTCAAAATTTAGCACGGTACTTCTATTTGGTCTAATCTTGTTGTGTAAAAAAACTAAGGTGGGAGAAGGCAGTGTACGTATGTCGTTTTGCACACGGAGGTGACACGTTCCCTCTCGGAACGACGAGCCTTCTTGAGGGAAGCTCCAGTTTGCAAGAAGCTTCCACCAAAGCTTGTCCCAATTCGGCAAAAAAGATTACCACAGCATGTTGGTGCCATGTCATGAGACCATGCCAAGTTTCATGAATTTCAGACGTGCTTTGGAATTACGGGAATTAAAAAACCAAGTTTCTCAATCTTTTCGGCTGAGCCACGACGCCAAGATGTTTGAATTTCAGTCCCATCTCTTGCATGGGACCTAGAAATTTACCCAAGGACACACATGTGATTTTTCAAACAACTTTGGTGCACTGGACCTGTGCTTGTAGTTCAAATTTGAATTATGCACATTAAATGCCCAGAAACTCAATTAATGTATAAAAAGGCCAAAGGAACCTGGAATAATTCCAAAATTTAGCACGGTACTTCTATTTGGTCTAATCTGGCTGTGTAAAAAAATTAAGGCGGGAGAAGGCAGTGTACGTATGTCGTTTCACACACGAAGGTGACATGTTCCCTCTCGGAACCACGCGCCTTCTTGCGGGAAGCTCCGGTTTGCAAGATGCCTACACCAAAGCTTGTCCCAATTCGGCCAAAAAAATTACCGCAACATGTTGGTGCCATGTCATGAGACCATGCCAAGTTTCATGATTTTCAGGCGTGTTTTGGAATTACAGGAATTAAAAAAATCAAGTTTCTCAATCTTTCCGGCTGAGCCACGATGCCCAGATATTTGAATTTCACTCCCATCTCTTGCATGGGACCTAGAAATTCACCCAAGGACACACATGTGATTTTTCAAACAACTTTGGTGCACTGGAGCACGTGCTTGTAGTTAAAATTTGAATTATACACATTAAATGCGCAGAAACTCAATTAATGTATAAAAGGCCAAACTAACATGGAATAATTCCAAAATTTAGCACGATACTTCTATTTGGTCTAATCTGCCTATGTAAAAAAAATTAAGGTGGGAGAAGGCAGTGTATGTATGTCGTTTCGCACACGGAGGTGACACGTTCCCTCCCGAAACCAGGAGCCTTCTTGATGGAAGCTCCGGTTTGCAAGAAGCTTACACCAAAGCTTGTCCCAATCCAGCCAAAAAAATTACTGCAGCATGTTGGTGCCATGTCATGACACCATGCAAGTTTCATGATTTTCAGCCATGTTTTGGATTTACAGGAATTAAAAAACCAATTTTCTCAATCATTTCAGCCGAGCCACGACACCCAGATGTTTGAATTTTATTCCCATTTCTTACATGGGACCTATAAATTCACCCAAAGACACACATGTGATTTTTAGCAAACTTTTGTGCATTGGAGCATGTGCTTGTAGTTCAAATTTGAATTATGCACATTAAATACCCAGAAACTCAATTAATGCATAAAAAAGTCAAACGAACCCGGAATAATTCCAAATTTAAACAGGACACTCATGTACTAGTTGCATGTTCACTGTACGTAAATGTTCTACAATTCAAAAACCATCCTTTCCCTCCGTAACACCATTTTGTCTTTCAAAACATAATGAAAAAAATTAGGTATACCACAAACAGTTTACTAGAAAGAATCGTGTGGGATGCGATATAAAATATCTTGGCGCATCGTCTTGTCTGGCTTACGCAGGAAGCTTCGTCGTCTACAGTCCACCGCCCCCGCTTGAACCACACTTGCGCGCCAGTTTCTCGTGGCATCGAGCGAATTTTTTTGCCACCGCGGAAATATCTATTCCCCCCCTCCCTCCTACAAAAAGCCACATTTCCACTGTTCCTCCTTGCTTTCCAAGTTCAAACCTTCTCGCCGGCAACCTTTCTTCTTGCAGCGCCGCCTCCTCGCCGGCTACCCTTCTTCTTGCAGTGCCGCCTCCTCGCCGGTGACCCTTCTTCTTGCAGCGCCGCCTCCTCGCCGCCGACCCTTCTTCTTGTTGCGTGGCCTCATCGATATGGTCAGGTAATCCACACCCCGCCCACACCATCCTCCTCCTTTCCCGTCCCACATGCCCCGACTAACGGAGCGACACCTTCCACCAAAATCACTGCCCCCTCCTCCAATTAAGCGCCACCCACAACCATTTTACACGCAGTATAACGTGGAGCTGAGTAACATGCGGCCGCACGCGTGAATGAGGTCGCTATGGCTGACATGCATGTCGACCGCCAGATCTTGGAGGAGCACCTCGTCTTCGAGGCCACCGTCGACACCGCCACGCGGTTGTCTACTTTAAAATACAGTTCGTGATGTTTTCTCGAGGCCACCGCCAATGCCTTCTAGTGATTTGTCATCTGTAATGTTAATATGCAATCTGATGTTCAGTCAATAGTTTGGTCCTCTGAAATGTAATGTTCAGTTAACACTTTGGTCCAACAATTGCTACATTTCGTAGTACTGTTCTCAAGAATTCTTTGTTTTGTTAACTATCTTATCTTCTAGTACATGTTTCTATTCTTCAATGTCGTGCTCAGTTAACTATTTTGGTTCATTTGGTCTGCTGTCCATTTAACTGTTTGGTTCAGTTCTGCAATTTGATTTTCATTTGATGTGGGTACAATTTTGCATTGTTATGCATGTGACACCAATCGAATTTGGCTGTACTCAATACATATTCTACTGATAGTATGGCAACTCTCAGTTAACCTGATCAAGATCTTCCTTATGTGTGTTGCAGGGAAACAATGGGAGACACTGCGGTTTACCATCGAGGTTTGTTCAAGCAGGGTCCTTTGGCTAATAGCACATTATTGTGTAGTTGCAGGAATCATTCTAATATTTAGGTTTCTTACAATTTGGTCTTGCACATGTAGGTCCTGCTGTCAGAGGCTTAGATCCACTGTTCGACCCATTTTGCATATGGGGAAATGAGATGTCCATGAATATCAGTCAAGTCAAGAAACTCAGAAAGATTGTTAGGATGAAGAAACTTGCGAGAAATAACAACAAGATCTTTGTTTGCACAATGAAGAAGACATCAGTCAACTATAGGATGGTACCAACTCTTTTACCTTGTTTTTACCCCTTGCGCCATTTCAAAATTTACAACAGCGATTTATGCATAGCTTTGTTTTCGGTACTTTTCAAAGCAGTTCACCGATGATTACCTCTCAAACCACCTGCATGGTCAAGAGGCGAGGAAGGTATTCATTCAACACCCATGGTACAACATTGAAGTCTTGCTGAAGAGGACGAAGGTTGGGCGGGCAATTGTCCATAGCCATTGGCCTAAAGTTGCAAGGACATTCAACATCACTGAAGGCTCGATATTTGTCTTCCGCTTCTATAGTTTCCCAGATGAGATTCATCTGTCTATTTACCATGTATGATGCTACTTTCCCAAGGTTTTTGATGCTGCATGTGAAACTTGGTGCTGTTGTGTAATGGCGTAACTGAGTGCCGAAGCTATCTGATGTAATTCGATTATGAAATCCTGGTTGCTTTTTATATAGATATGAAATATCCGGTGTGTTTTATAAGAAATATCAGTTTGATTACTACATGGGTTATCAATAATAGGCTAATTACCCTACTTATTGGGGTTTTCTATTGCAAACGGTTACTCAGACAGCACCGTGGGCGATGAACTCAAACAACCCGTACGGTTAGGCATGTTCGATCAACTAACAATCACACACGGCTTCCGGCAGCGAACTGTTTGCGTTAGGCCACCTTGCACAAATGTTTCCACACAAAGAACCGTGTGGGATGTACATACCTACGGAAATGATTTTCTGGGATTCACCGTGTGGGATGTACATACCTACGGAAATGATTTCTGGGATTCACCATGTGGGATGTACATACCTACGGAAATGATTTTTGGGATTCACCGTGTGGGATGTATGTACCTATGGAAATGATTTCTGGGATTCACCGTGTGGGATGTACATACCTACGGAAATGATTTCTAGGATTCACCGTGTGGGATGTACATACCTATGGAAATGATTGGGTTTCCATGCCTCGCCCGATCGCACACGGCCCCAGCCTGGGTCCCATGAGGGCCTATCCCCGACGATTTCTGGGTCGTGTGGGAAGGACACCATATCACACACACTCACTTGGCGACGGTTCCAAATGCCATCATGGAAAGGGGTTTTAAACCGTTTGTTTAGGACGTCGTTGTACCAGTGATTGTTGTTCTATTTACATGAATAAAACCTTCTATGGTCATACACTCAATATAAATGGTTTATTGAATCTTGATCGTAGTGATACACATATTCATAATATTGAAGCCAAAAGATGCAAAGTTAATAATGATAGTGCAACTTATATGTGGCACTGCCATTTAGGTCATATTGGTGTAAAGCGCATGTAGAAACTCCATCCTGATGGACTTTTGGAATCACTTGATTATGAATCACTTGATGCTTGTGAACCATGCCTCATGGGAAAGATGACTAAGACTCCGTTCTTCGGAACAATGGAGTGAGTAACAGACTTGTTGGAAATAATACATACTGATGTGTGCGGTCCAATGAGTGTTGAGGCTCGTGCGGGTATCGTTATTTTCTGACCTTCAAAGATGATTTGAGCAGATATGGGTATATCTACTTGATGAAACATAAGTCTGAAACATTTGAGAATTTCAAAGAATTTCAGAGTGAAGTGGAAAATCATCGTAACAAGAAAATAAAGTTTCTACGATCTGTTCGCGGAAACAATTATTTGAGTTACGAGTTTGGTCTTCATTTGAAACAATGTGGAATAGTTTCTCAACTCACGCCACCTAGAACACCACAATGTAATGGTGTGTCCGAACCTCATAACCGTACTTTATTAGGCATGGTGCAATCTATGATGTCTCTTACCGAATTACCACAATCGTTTTGGGGTTATGCATTAGACACGGCTACATTCACGTTAAAAAGGGCACCGTCTAAAAATCCGTTGAGACGACACCGTATGAATTGTGGTTTAGCAAGAAACCTAAGCTGTCGTTTCTTAAAGTTTGGGGTTGAGATGCTTATGTAAAAAAAAATTCAACCTGATAAGCTCAAACCCAAATCTAAGAAGTGCGTCTTCATAGGATAGCCAAAAGAAACTGTTGAGTACACCTTCTATCACAGATCTGAAGGCAAGATCTTTGTTGCTTAGAGTGGATCCTTTCTAGAGAAGGAGTTCCTCTCGAAAGAAGTGAGTGGGAGGAAAGTAGAACTTGATGAGGTAATTGTACCTGCTCCCTTATTGGAAAGTAGTTCATCACATAAATCAGTTCCAGTGATTCCTACACCAATTAGTGAGGAAGCTAATGATGATGATGATGAAAACTTCTGATCAAGTTACTACCGAACCTCGTAGGTCAACCAGAGATCCGCACCAGAGTGGTACGGTAATCCTGTTCTGGAGGTCATGTTACTTGACCATGACGAACCAACGAACTATGAGGAAGCGATGATGAGCCCAGATTCCGCAAAATGGCTTGAGGCCGTGAAATCTGAGATAAAATCCATGTATGAGAACAAAGTGTGGTCTTTGGTAGACTTGCCCGTTGATCGGCAAGCCATTGGGAATAAATGGATCTTCAAGAGGAAGAGGGACGCTGATAGTAGTGTTACTATCTACAAAGCTCGAATTGTCGCAAAAAAATTCGACAAGTTCAAGGTGTTGACTACGATGAGATTTTCTCACTTGCAGTGATGCTTAAGTCTGTCCTAATCATGTTAGCAATTGTCACACTTTATGAAATCTGGCAAATGGATCTCAAAACTGCATTCCTTAATGGATTTCTTAAATAATAGTTGTATATGATACAACAAGAAAGTTTTGTCAATCCTAAATGTGCTAACAAAGTGTGCAAGCTCCAGCGATCCATCTATGGACTGGTGCAAACATCTCGGAGTTGGAATATACGCTTTGATGAGTTGATCAAAGCATATAGTTTTATACAGACTTGTGGTGAAGCCTGTATTTACAAGGAAGTGAGTGGGAGCACTACTGCATTTCTGATAAGTATATATGAATGACATATTGTTGATTGGAAATAATGTAGAATTTTCTGGAAAGCATAAAGGAGTGTTTGAAAAGTGTTTTCAAAGAAATACCTTGGTGAAGCTGCTTACATATTGAGCATCAAGATCTATAGAGATAGAACAAAATGCTTCATAAATATATTTTTCAATGAGTACATACCTTGACAAGTTTTTGAAGTAGTTCAAAATGGAATAGTCAAAGAAGGAGTTCTTGCCTATGTTGCAAGGTGTGAAGTTGAGTAAAGACTCAAAACCCGACCACGACAAAAAATAGAACGAGAATGAAAAGTCATTCCCTATGCCTCGGTCATAGGTTCTATAAAGTATGCTATGCTGTGTACCATACCTATTGTGTACCTCACCATGAGTTTGGCAAGAGGGTACAATTGTAATATAGGAGTGGATCACTGAACAGTGGTCAAAATTATCCTTAGTGGAATAAGGAAATGTTTCTCGGTTATGGAGGTGACAAAGAGTTCGTCGTAAGGAGTTACGTTGATGCAAGCTTTGACACCGATCTGGATGACTCTAAGTCTCGATCTAAAGACATATTCAAAGTGGGACCAATTAGCTAGAGCAGCCCCGTGGAGAGCATTCTAGACATAGAAAATTTGCAAAATACATGCGGCTCTGAATGTGGCAGACCCGTTGACTCAAATTATCTCACAAGCAAAACATGATCACTCTTTGGGTGTTAATCACATAGCGATGTGAACTAGATTATTGGCTCTAGCAAACCCTTCGGGTATTAGTCACATGGAGATGTGAACTAATCACATAAAGATGTGAACTATTGGTGTTAAATCACATGGCGATGTGAACTAGATTATTGACTCTAGTGCAAGTGGGAGACTGAAGGAAATATGCCCTAGAGGCAATAAGAAAGTTGTTATTTATATTTCCTTATATCATGATAAATGTTTATTATTCATGCTAGAATTGTATTAACTAGAAACTTAGTACATGTGTGAATACATAGACAAAACAGAGTGTCCCTAGTATGCCTCTACTTGACTAGCTCATTAATCAAAGATGGTTAAGTTTCCTAACCATAGACATGTGTTGTCATTTGATGAACGGGATCACATCATTAGAGAATGATGTAATGGACAAGACCCATCCGTTAGCTTAGCATAAATGATTGTTTAGTTTTATTGCTATTGCTTTCATCATGACTTATACATGTTCCTCTGACTATGAGATTATGCAACTCCTGAATACCGGAGGAACACCTTGTGTGCTATCAAATGTCACAACGTAACTAGGTGATTATAAAGATGCTCTACGGGTGTCTCTGATGGTGTCTGTTGAGTTGGCATAGATCGAGATTAGGATTTGTCACTCCGATTGTCGGAGAGGTATCTCTGGGCCCTCTCGGTAATGCACATCACTATAAGCCTTACAAGCAATGTGACTAATGAGTTAGTTGTGGGATGTTGCATTACGGAACGAGTAAAAAAGACTTGCCGGTAAAGAGATTGAACTAGGTATGATGATACCGACGGCCGAATCTCGGGCAAGTAACATACCGATGACAAAGGGAACAACGTATGTTGTTATGCAGTTTGACCGATAAAGATCTTCGTAGAATATGTAGGAGCCAATATGAGCATCCAGGTTCTGCTATTCGTTATTGACCAGAAATGTGTCTCGGTCATGTCTACACAGTTCTCAAACCCGTAGGGTCCGCACGCTTATCGGTCGATGACGATTTGTATTATGAGTTATGTGATTTGATGTACCAAACGTTGTTTGGAGTCCCGGATGAGATCACGGACATGACGAGGAGTCTCGAAATGGTCGAGACGTAAAGATCGATATATTGGAAGGCTATATTCGGACATCGAAAAGGTTCTGAGTTATTCAGGTATTTTTCGGAGTACTGGAGAGTTACGGGAATTCGCCGGGGGAAGTAGTGGGCCTTAATGGGCCATACGGGAAAGGAGAGAAGAGCCTCAAGGGTTGGCCGCATGCCCTCCCATGGAAAGTCCGAATTGGACTAGGGAGGGGGCGGCGCCCCCCTCTTTTTCCTTCTCCCTCTCCTGCTCCTTCCCTCTCTCCCCTCTTGGAAAAGGAAGGGGACTCCAACTAGGATTGGGAATCCTAGTTGGACTCCCCCTATAGGCGCGCCCCTCCTAGGCCGGCCTCCTCCTCATCCCTCCTTTATATACGTGGGCAGGGGGCACCCCAAAGGCACTCCAAGATTTGTCTTGCTCGTGTGCGGTGCCCCCCTCCACAAGTACACACCTCGGTCATATCGTTGTAGTGCCTAGGCGAAGCCCTGCGTCGGTAACTTCATCATCACTGTCGCCACTCCGTTGTCCTAACGGAACTCTCCTTCGGCCTCGACTAGATCAAGAGCCCGAGGGACGTCATCGAGCTGAACGTGTGCTGAACGCGGAGGTGTCGTATGTTCGGTACTTGGATCGGTTGGATCGCGAAGATGTTTGACTACATCAACCGCGTTACTAAACGCTTCCGCTTTCGGTCTACGAGGGTACGTAGGCACACTCTCCCCTCTCGTTGCTATGAATCTCCTAGATAGATCTAGCGTGATTGTAGGTAAATTTTTTGAAATACTGTGTTCCCCAACAACATTCAAGTATTTAGTTCACTCTCGTTTATGCTACTCATCAATATTAAATGTTGTTAAGCATGGAAAGAGGTGAAGCATGACAAAACTACCTATCTAGGCAAGTTTAAATGAGGCCGAAAACGACAAACGACAATTCTGGAAGATCCCCATATGCATATTTTGCATTTGGTACTGTTCTGTCCTAAAGCATATTTTACTAACCGCATACGCTTTTGGTCTATGAGGGTACGTAGAAACACTCTCCCCTCTCGTTGCTATGCATCTCCTAGATAGATCTTGCTTGATCGTAGGTAAATTTTTTGAAATATTGTGTTCCCCAACAGTGGCATCTGAGCCAGGTCTATGAGTAGATGTTATATGCACGAGTAGAACACAAAGGAGTTGTGGGCGTGGGTATATACATATTGCTTGCCATCACTAGTTGTTTCTTGATTCGGCAGTATTGTTGGATGAAGCGGCCCAAACCGACATTACATGACCGCGTTCATGAGACTGGTTCTACCGACGTGCTTTGCACACAGGTGGCTAGCGGGTGTCTATTTCTCCAACTTTAGTTGAATCGGATTCAATGAACAGGGTTCTTTCTGAATATCAAAAAGCAATCACTATACCATGTTGTGGTTTTTATGCCGTAGGTAAGAACGATTCTTGCTAAGCCCGTAGCAGCCACGTAAAACTTCTAACAACAAATTAGAGGACGTCTAACTTGTTTTTGCAGGGCATGTTGTGATATGATATGGCCAAGACGTGGTGAGATATACATTCTTCTATAAGATGATCATGTTTTGTTAAAGTTATCGGCAACTGGCAGGAGCCTTATGGTTGTCTCTTCATTGCATAAGATGCAAGCGCCATATAATTGCTTTACTTTGTCGCTATGCGATAGAAATAGTTGCAAAAGCAATAGTTGGCAAGACGACCATGTGACGACACATTGATAAAGATCAAGATGATGGAGATCATGGTGTCATTTCGGTGACGATGGAGATCATGATGGTGCTTTGGAGATGGAGATCAAAGGCACAAGATGATGATGGCCATATCATGTCACATATTTTGATTGCATGTGATGTTTATCTTTTATGCATCCTATTTTTCTTAGTACGACGGTAGCATTATGAGATGATCCCTTACTAAAATTTCAAGGTATAAGTGTTCTCCCTGAGTATGCACCATTGCGATAGTTCGTCGTGGCGAGACACCACGTGATGATCAGGTGTGATAAGCTCTACGTTCACATACAACGGGTGCAAGCCAATTTTGCACACGCGGAATACTCGGGTTAAATTGATGAGCCTAGCATATGCAGATATGGCCTCGGAACACTGAGACCGAAAGGTCGAGCGTGAATCATATAGTAGATATGATCAACATAGTGATGTTCACCATTGAAAGCTACTCCATCTCACGTGATGATCAGACATGGTTTAGTTGATATGGATCACGTGATCACTTAGATGATTAGAGGGATTTCTATCTAAGTGGGAGTTCTTAAGTAATATGATTAATTGAACTTAAATTTATCATGAACTTAGTCCTGATAGTATTTGCATATCTATGTTGTAGATCAATTGTTCGCGTATAGCTTCCCCGTTTTATTTATGATATGTTCCTAGAGAAAACTATGTTGAAAGATGTTAGTAGCAATGATGCGGACTAGCTCCGTGATTTGAGGATTATCCTCATAGCTGCACAGAAGAATTATGTCCTTGATGCACCGCTAGGTGACGGACCTATTGCAGGAGCAGATGCAAACGTTATGAACTTTTGGCAAGATCGGTATGATGACTACTTGATAGATTAGTGCTCCATGCTTTACGGCTTAGAACCGTGAATTCAAAAACATTTTGAACGCCATGGAGCATATAAGATGTCCCAAGAGCAAAAATTGGTATTTTAGACTCATGCCCGAGTCGAGAGGTATGAAACCTCTGACAAGTACTTTGCCTACAAGATGGAGGAGAATAGCTCAACCAATGAGCATGTGCTCAGAATGTCTGAGTACTACGATCGCTTGAATCTTCCAGATAAGATAGTGATTGACAGAGTTCTCTTGTCACTATTGCCAAGTTACTGGAACTTCGTGATGAACTATAATATGTAAGGGATGACGAAAACGATTGTCGAGCTCTTCGCGATGCTGAAATCAGCGAAGGTAGAAATCAAGAAAAGCATCAAGTGTTGATGGTTGAAAAGACCACTAGTTTCAAGTAAAATGGCAAGGGAAAGAAAGGGAACTTCAAGAAGAATGGCAAGCAAGTTGCCACTCCCATGAAGAAGCCCAAAGCTAGACCCAAGCCTGAAACTGAGTGCTTCTGCTGCAAAGGAAATGGTCACTGGAAGTGGAACTGCCCTAGATACTTGGTGGATAAGAAGGATGGCAAAGTGAACAAAGGTATATTTGATATACATGTTATTGATGTGTACTTTACTAGTGTTTATAGCAACCCCTCAATATTTGATACTGGTTCATTTGCTAAGAGTAGTAACTCGAAATGGGAGTTGCAAAATAAACAGAGACTAGTTAAGGGCGAGGTGATGATGTGAGTTGGAAGTGATTCCAAGGTTGATAAGATCACCATCGCACACTCCCTTTACCTTTGGAATTAGTGTTGAACCAAAAATAAATGTTATTTGGTGTTTGCGTTGAGC
This sequence comes from Triticum urartu, assembly GCF_003073215.2. Lineage (NCBI taxonomy): Eukaryota > Viridiplantae > Streptophyta > Magnoliopsida > Poales > Poaceae > Triticum > Triticum urartu. The sequence goes on along the minus strand of NC_053025.1, from coordinate 386,328,417 downwards.
ATAAATATGATCGGATCATGTTTATTGCAATACGATTTTTTATTTAAGTCAAAGAATAATTCACTACTGCAGGATGCTGCTAACGCGACACTACGATCAGAGACCCTTTCACGAAACTGTGTGCGATGCATCAATCACAAATGGGGATGTAAAACACCGTCAAAAAAGGTGCAAAATGTTTGCAATGGAGGATGCAGCAAACACGGTTCAGATTTTAGTTGCGTGTGCGATCCAGGGCATACGGTTCAGTCCAATGAACTGTTTGCGATGAGGCGGAACAAAAGAAACGGGCAGCCTGATGAAGGCGTGTGCGATATAGAGCATACGGTTCACTCGGATGAACTATTTGTGATTAGGCAACACAAAAGAAACGGGCAGCCAGATGAAGGTGTGTGTGATATACAACATACGATTTACTCGGATGAACTGTTTGTGATTAGGCAACACAAAAGAAACGGTCAGCCAGATCAAGGTGTGTGTGATTGAGGGCATACGCTTCAGAAGGATTAACTGTTTGCAATTAAGCAACAGAACAGAAACGGGTTAGCCAGATCAAAGTGTCTGCGATTGATGGCATACACTTCACATGGATGAACTGTTTGCGATTAGCCACAACAAACTGAACCAGTTAGATAGATCAACGTGTGTGCGCTAGACGGGCACGCCCATTCTAATTAAAAGAAGCATATTTGATGGTAATAACGAGCGCGCACGGTTGTTGGAACAAGACATGTGCTAACATTGCCTATTGCGGTGCACCCTATGATGCAAACGCCACGTACACGGCCGAGAAGGCGTACATGCCCACGTTATGCCTTCCGGGAATAGTGCCACACTTATAACCGTCAGTAAATTTTGAGCATGCGTCCCGTCACATTCCAAATTGCAAACCTGTTCACACCGATCAAAACCTAAATGGTTTCCCACTTAGGAGCGTATTACTACGCGGTTATAAATACTAGTACTCCAAGATGACGGCACATTCCTCCTCAACTCCTCATCCACAAAAGGTCAAAAACAAACAAGTCATTCATCATTGTTCCCTTGCGTCCGCCATGGCCAACGTGAGTTCTGCGTCGAGAGATTGCCACCAGGGAGAGGCGAGCCTGGAAGCGGGAGCACGAGAGATGTCCCACCTCGCCGCAAAAGCAGCCAACATGTCCCGTCGCATGGACGTAGCAGCAGAGAGGTCCCCCGCATCGTCGAAGCAGCATGGAGGACCCGCCGCGCTGTCGATGCAGCAGACTGGTCCGGCCGTGCTGCGTAAGCATAAGAGATGTCCCCCTGCGCCGCGAATGCAGCAGAGATGTCCTCCCGCGCCGCGGTGGCCTGGGAAATTGCCTCGCGGGTAGGCGAGGACTCTTACAGGCGCATGCGTGCCCTCGTCCTTAGGCAGATGGATCAGATCTCTAGGTGGGCGAGGTTGCAGGATGACCTGCAAGCCTCGTTTGAACAATCTACCAACGTCATCCGGCAACTAAATGAGAGCAACGCGAAGCTTCGGGCCGAGCGCGACCTGCTGAGGGCGAAGATCGTCGGAAGTGAGGAGCAGCAGGAGCAGACCACTGCCTTGTTGAAGGGGACCGGCGTCATCGTAGAGAAACTTATGGACAAGAATGCCATGCTGCGCATCGAGCGTAGAAGGCTGGTGGAGGAATCCACGGATGCTCTCAACCAGCATCTTGAGGACAAGAAAGAGCTCGTTGCCGCCCGCTGCGGAGACTAGTTCTTGCTGTGGCTTCCTTCTTCTTTTGCCCTTGTGTATATCGGGTGTTGCCGCATGTGGCTCTTTTTAATTATGTTTATAAATATGTAAGACAATTATTATCCAATGTCATCATCCTTATATTCATCATGCTTTCTATAAGTCATAGTCGATGCTATATAGGTCCGTCGGATCTTACATCAAGATCCGTGCAAAACTTTCTTTACAGATTCTCATTTTTCTCTCTTAAATCTCAGTCCAGTGAGATATATAGCCACGCCATAGAACAGGTGCTCGGGCGCCATTAATGGTGACGTTGGGAGGGAGGTGTGCGGCGTGTTGCGATCAAAAGGGCTCTCCTCCCATGAGAACACGCAGGGGTCTGATCGCACGCCTCCCATACTCAAATAGCTACCCCGCACGACACCTCCTAGCCAATAAAAAAGGGGACGCGTGGCCGCACGTAATTGGTAAGTCGAACGCCGACGATTTCAATAATATTTGTGTTTCCGATTTGAAATGTGACAGCACTTGTTCCAAAATGACTTTGTTGATTGTTAATGTGTGCGCCTTCACAAATTGGACAGAAAAATTACCACATCATGTTGCTGCCATATCATGAGACCATGCCAAGTTTCACGATTTTCAGGCGTGTTTTGGAATTACAGGAATTAAAAAAACCAAGTTTCTCAATCTTTCTGGCCGAGCCACGACGCCCAGATGTTTGAATTTCACTCCCATCTCTTGCATGGGACCTAGAAATTCACCCAAGGACACACATGTGATTTTTCAAACAACTTTGGTGCACTGGAGCATGTGCTTGTAGTTCAAATTTGAATTATGCACATTAAATGCCAAGAAACTCAATTAATGTATATAAAAGGCCAAACGAACCCGGAATAATTCCAAAAGTTCGCACGGTACTTCTATTTGGTCTAATCTGGCTGTGTAAAAAAATTAAGGCGGGAGAAGGCAGTGTACGTATGTCGTTTCGCAACGGAGGTGACACGTTCCCTCTTGGAACCACGAGCCTTCTTGAGGGAAGCTCCAGTTTGCAAGAAGCTTACACCAAATCTTGTCCCAATTCGGCCAAAAAATTACCGCAGCATGTTGGTGCCATGTCATGACACCATGCCAAGTTTCATGATTTGCAGACGTGTTTTTGAATTATAGGAATGAAAAAACCAAGTTTCTCTATCTTTCTGGCCGAGCCATGACGCCCAGATGTTTTAATTTCACTCCCATCTCGTGCATGGGACCTGGAAATTCACCGAAGGACACACACGTGATTTTTCAAACAACTTTGGTCCACTGGAGCATGTGCTTGTAGTTCAAATTTGAATTATGCACATTAAATGCCCAAAAACTCAACTAATGTATAAAAAGGCGAAACGAGCCCAGAATAATTACAAAATTTAGCACGGTACTTCTATTTGGTCTAATCTGGCTGTGTGAAAAAATTAAGGCGGGAGAAGGCAGTGTACGTATGTCGTTTCGCACAGCCAAAAAAAATATGGCATGGGCTGAGTCTGAGACAAATCGGGCCAACAGCAGCGGGCGCAGCATAGCTAAAAGATGTCCGAGCGGGGCATAGCGAAGGTGTGCTCACCTCGGGCCAAATGGGCCAGAAGTGGAGCGGGCTGAGCGCGGCTGGGCCAGATATGGAGGCTAGCAGGCGACCCACGCGCGAGGCTGGCACAGTCAACGCGCGCGATCGAGAGCTGTGGACTGCACGACCTGAAGCGGAGGGGGTGCAGGGGAAGCAGGGTGGTGATGGTGTTGGCGAAGAGGGCCCTGGCGTGACGCGGGTGACACAGTGGCGGACGGCGCGACTTGGCGCTGGAACGGATCAACGCAGGGGGGCGGTAACACTCACTCGTTCGCTCGAACCGGATGAAGCAGAGGCGACGACAAGGGACTTGCGCGGGGTCCTAGGCTCCGGCAGCAGGGAGGCGCGTCCATGGCGAGGCAGGGGCACGGACAATGCGGAGACGGCCGGATCCGGGCGGCGATGAGACAATCAGCAACTGGGCTGGGACGGCACGAGGACGACGCCGACGAGCTCCACGGCCACGGCAGACGGTGGAACTTGGCACGGTGGCAGAGCGGGCAGCGTCTGGCGCGGTGCCACGCGCGAAGGAGAGCGTCGGTTGCCGCGTTCGTCAGCAGCAAGGGCGGGAGGTGAGGCGGATAAGCAGCTCCGGGAAGGATCCAGTCCATGGCGGCAGCGGGGGCGAAGCTCCTGTAGGCACACAAAGAGGAAGGAAGCCGGGTGTGAGAGAGATGGGAGAAAACGAGAGGAAGGAGGATACCGAGGCGAGGTGTAGTGGCCTGCTTGCTGCTACTACTTGCTGGCGTCGTGCCAGACGCACGGGACAGGTGTGGGGAGGACGGGGCTCCACTGGGACGAGCGGGACGGCAACGGAGCGCGAGGAAGCAGGGGATCATGAGGGGTGCTCGGGGTTGCGGAGTGGATCGATGGGATGGATGGGACAGAGAGGATCGGGCGATGCTCTGGTCGGTGGTGGCTGAAGGCGAGGTGGATGCGGGATGGATCCCGAGGAAGGAGAGGAGTTGTTGGCCAACGACGGCGCGATGGGACAAGACGGCTAGAATCTAGGGTTTGACTAAATTGGACTAGGGTGGACTATATATATAGGGAAATAGGGAAGTTTTGATCATCCGATCAAAATCAGACGGTCGAGATAAAAAGGTTAGGAGAGTCCAACAAAGAAAACGGAGATGTTTTATAGATGTTTGGGGATGATCCGGACCCAACGGTAACGATAGTCCGGTTCGGGTTCGAGGAAGTTTCGGACAAGGGCGAGGGGTCGATGCACTATGCAAAGAGGGGTTAGGCGAACGAGGTCAAGTGTGTGGTTGGATTGAGAATGGTCAAGGAAGACAAACGGTCTAACGACATGCCACGGAGACAAGGAGAAGTGGAAACTACGAACGACTACGAGTTTTATGAAAACATGCGGATGCGATGCTCATGATGACATGATGAAATGCAACAAACAAAAATAAAACACACGGCGATGATGAAATAACTAGAAGGCATCTGGAGCGTCGGTCTCAGGTCGTCACAACACTCCTCCACTTACAAGAGATCTCGCCCCGAGATCTAAGGATGGCACCAGGGAGAAAACGGAAGAGAAATAGGTAAAACAAAGTTGCTTCTTTCACAAATGAGTGAAACCAATGAACCTTGAGAGGTTGAAAAGTTGAACGAAAGAACACAACAGAGTTGAACGAAATTGAGAGCACTCCAGTAGAAAAGAGAAACAAGGAACACCATGTGAACCTTGGAGGTTGCAAAGCTATGAATGACGAGCACAATGTACAAGAAAGAATTGAAACCAGTCTGGTTGAAACGAGATACACAAGTAAAAAGGAAGAACAAATTCGGACAACACTCCGGTTGAAGAGAGACACAAGACTTGATAAGATGAAAAGAACTTTAGCAGAGGACACAACATTCCTGCTAAACGAATAAGCAAGGAAAAGATATTGAAAAATCGAGATGATGGGACAAAGAGAGCAACATCACAATGCCTCCGGAAGAAATGAAAGAATGGAATGGAGAAGAAACAACATGTTCTACCTCAAATGAATTTGAGAGAGCATCCTTAAAAAGAAGGATTGAACGGAGTTGTTGAAAAATCAGAAACAAAAGAATAAGCTTGTTGTGGGCTTATGGAAAACATCTCAAAATTATGAGGTGACCACCGGCCACTAACGGAAACAGTTAATTGGTTTGGGATCAACAAGGAGATGAAAACTCCTTTTACTGAGAGAATAGGAGGAAACTTGGATTATCGATAGGCACCACAATTAGCAACATTCCGAAGGGAAGGCTTTAGGTGAAATCTTTACCAAGATAACTCCAACGAAGAGATTGATGGATTTAAAATACCTCATTCTTGACAACATGTGAATCATGAAACATGAAGGGGAAATGTCAAGAATGACATAACACCACCTCAAAAGATAAGGTAGAAAGAATTGCACTTTGGAATGCAAGAAGAATAATACTTGAGCTCCTCCAAGAAGAATCTTGATGAACACTTCGAGAGTGAAAGAAATCCTTGATGAATCGCCATGTTGAGCCTCCATGAGAACTCCAGTAATAAAAGGATGATAGGAAGAAAGAGAAGTTGAAAACACAAGGTGAAGCCTTGCAATGATTTTGATGGAGCTTCGCGATGATATAACCAAGAAAATTTGGAACTCCAGAAAAAGGAAAAGATGAAACACTTGAAACCAAGAATTTACTCATCATGAACAAACTTCAGAAGAATGAATCAATCACTTGGATGAAGCAAGAATAAGAATTATGTTATGCGCATCCTTCACCAATTTAAAATGATGACTAGTAATGGATTTTACACACCACTTATTCTCGTTGAAAAGGGTTAAGGAGAGATATAGTGCGAACTTGGGAAGGTCTTCAACAAACCACCGGTAGGATTTGGAAACAACGAATGAATTAATATGATAACAAGGAAAATGAATCTTGAACGAACCACCATAATAATTGAAAATGAATGAAGAAAAGAGAATGAGACACCGGGAAAATTAGCAAACGAATGAAGATACTTGAGGGAATTAGATATAAGAGAATGAAGAGATCATGAGTCATGAATAAAATGGATAGTTGATTTGATATCTCTAAGTCTTTGAAGAAAAAGGGTGGGAGGGAGGGAAAACAAAGGAAACTTGGGGACGGATGAAACGAACAATGTTGGGAAAACTGAGAGGTGATCTTGCGAATGGGGAAATGATAGGATCATCTTGACGAGAAGCGAACCGATTGGAAAAGAATTGACATGACAATCTTGATAAACAAGAAGGATTAGCATCCACATAGAAATATGAGAACACCGTTTAGAAAAGGTATGGAATCCATATTTGACTTCGAAGCAACTCCAAAACCACAACACAAAACAAAACAAAGGATTGGCTTGCAGAATAAGCCGAAACTAACATATGATAGAGATTTCGTCTAAAATTTTCATGGTGGGGCCCGCACGGGCTCGATCGTACAGCACCATCATGTACAAGGCAGTGCACATGACATATGAAGCTTCCTCGAGTCAGCATAGCCAATGACTCTTTAAGACACAACGAGACCACTGTAAAACCAACCGTGGACATGCGGACAACTAGACGTCGAACCCCAATCTCATATCATGCATTTGTCGGAAAGATATCCTGGGTAACTACTTGAATTCCCACCTGTTAACTCCTGAAACTTTCTGGTTATGCAATCTGGTATTGGGGATACAGGGAGGCACAAATATATCACACAACTAACAAGCCCTACGCTCCAACTGTATCCATCCGTCAACACATAACCAAGAAACCTTCGGAAATCGTGTACCTCAGACCTTCGAAAACATCTGATATACTAGATGTGGCAATACATCTAATCGCTCTCCCCAGTAATGGGTGTCGTCAAACTAATCTCACCACAAAGAGTGTAGAAGCATTTTCGATGTCAGCAAACTCTGGTATTCCGGAACTGAAATGATAAACATTGTGACAAAAACACCTTGGAGCTCAACTCCCCCGGACACTGCCACAACCCCTAAATGTCAAGAGGCACCAAGACAGAATTCCCGCCACAATGATATCGCAATGATCCAACAATACCCACGTGATACTTTAAATATTGAGTGAAAAGGATAGAAGAGTGGAAAAATACCTACAGGAGTCCTCACCAGAGCGACGAAGGGGATAAGGAGTAAAAGAATTCCTACTCTCCAATATATAACTAGACTCAAAATAGTTTTCTTCTAGACTCAACAACGACAGCGGTTCGATCAATCAAGGGGGCTCCTAAGGTCGTTAAGGCTCTGATACCAACTTGTAGCACCCAAGATGCGATTCTATCCCAGTCACGTGATGAACTCATGATTGGGGCACAATCGCATTTCGAGCGCATAGCAAGGTGGATATCATTACAACATACCATGTACTAAATAGATGAGAATACAAGATAAAGGCTTACACTCTCCACAAGCTACATCATTCATACAACAGTTCATCAATACATAGCAATCATCATACAAAAGAGCAGGATCCGACTATGGATGAAATCAAACGAAAAAGGATAATGACATCCACCCTGCTAGCCCAGGCTCTCCCGACCCAAAACATATCCCTTGATCGAAGAAGGAGAACTCCAAACAAGCAAGCATCGCACTCGCGTTAGACAATTGCATTACCTGTACCTTCAACTGTTGTTGTAGTAATCTGTGAGCCACGAGGACTCAGCAATCCCATTACCATGGGTATCAAGATTAGCAAAGCTTAATGGGTATGGAAAGGATAAGTGGTGAGGTTGCAGCAAGCGACTAAGCATTGTATGGTGGCTAACTTATGAGTACAAGAGTAAGATGAGAAACTACGCAAACAGTCGCAAACTAGTAATAATCAAGAAGTGATCCTGAACTACTTACATTCAACCATAACCCCACCGTGCTCTCTTCTTGACTCACTCGAAAAGAGACAGTCATGGTTACGCACGCGGTTGGTGTATTTTAGTTGAGTTTACTTCAAATCCTCTACAATCGGATATTAACAAAATCCCATCTGCCACATAACCGCGGACACGGCTGTCGAAAGTTTAAACCCTGTAGGGGTGTCCCAACTTAGCCCACAACAAGCTCACGATCCGCAGAGACAATCCTCCATCGCGGGACCCTCCAATCAGACTCGGAATCCCGGTGCACAAGACATTTTGACCATGGTAAAACAAGTCCAGCAAGACCTCCTGACATGCCGACACCCTGATAGTAGCCGCACGTATCTCATCTCAGGCCACGATTGGATAAGCGAAGCGTACAGGATCCAAATACCCCAAGTTGCCTAGGGGCGGTCCCGCACGGTGCTCTAGTTTGGGACCAACACCATCAGCACTGGCCCCCCTATATTAGGTTGAATAACGAACCTCGGGTAGCGCTAACTCCCTATGCGTCAAGTTTATTGTCATGTTAAGTTATTATGTTGAGAAAAATGGTAAAACCAATGTTGGGCCTTGCTGGAAGAGTTTTATTCAAAGCGAACTGTCAAGAGGGTCCCATAAACCCTCATCATGTCAGGGACGCAAAATCAAGAAACATAACACCGGTATGACGGAAACTAGGGCGGCATGAGTGGAACAAAACACCAAGAAAAAGGCCGAGCCTTCCACCCATTACCAAGTATATAGATGCATTAATTAAATAAGAGATATTGTGATATCCCATCATATCCATGTCCCAACATGGAACAACTGCAACTGCACCTGCAACTAGCAACGCTATAAGAGGGGCTGAGCAAAGCGGTAACATAGCCAAACAACGGTTTGCTAGGATGGTGGAAAAAGGTTAGAGACTATCATGGCAATTTGGGAGGCCTCATAAACAAGTGGTAGGTAGCGCGACATAGCGATAGCATCGAGACAACTAGCAAAGAAAAGATAGTAATGGTATCCAGAGTAACGGTCATCTTGCCTGAAATCCCGCTAGGAAGAAGACCGAATCCATGAAGAAGACGAGCCAACGTAGTCGAACGGATCCTCACAATCGCAACGTGACTAGAACTATCAAGAAGAAGCACAATCGGAAAGAAGCAAGCAACATAGTAAACATACATCACATAAACATGGCATGATGCACAACCAAGCATATGATGCATGTACGGTTTAATGAAACATGGCATGGCAAGGCAAAGTGCAACAAACAATACTACACATTAAGTGGAGCTCAATATGCAACGAGATGCATATTGAAGAAACACCACATTCAAGTATTTAGTTCACTCTCGTTTATTCTACTCATCAATATTAAATGTTTTTAAGCATGGCAAGAGGTGAAGCATGACAAAACTACCTATCTAGGCAAGTTTAAATGAGGTCGGAAATGACAAATGACAATTCCAAAAGATCCCCATATGCATATTTTGGATTTGGTACTGTTCTGTCCTAAAGCATATTTTGTTGTTGTTAAACAGTAAAACAAAGTGCACCATGCTAATCTATGCATTTTCTAGACAATTTACATATATATTTTATTTAATTCGGAGATACGGTTATTTAGTTATGAAATAAATCATTTTAGCATGACATTTATGCAAATTAAATGCAAACAACATTTAAACATTTTAAACATGGATGAAAGTGGCATATTGTAAAACTAGATGAAATTCTAAGCATTTTACATATTTATCCCATTTTAATCCGATGCATGGTTTGTGAGATATTAAATGCATGAAGACGAGGGGTTTTCGATGAAACTGAAAACTCTGGATAATAGCTAAATTCGTAGAGCCGGAAAAATATGACTTGGGCCGAATCTGAGGCAAATCAGGCCAACGGCAGCGGGCGCAACATAGCTAAAAGATGTCCGAGCGGGGCATAGCGAAGGTGTGCTCACCTCGGGCCAAACGGGCCAGAAGTGGAGCGGGCTGAGCATGCCTGGGCCAGATCTGGAGGCCAGCAGGCGACCCACGCGCGAGGCGGGCACAGTCAAAGCGTGCGATCGAGAGCTATGGACTACACGACCTGAAGCAGAGGGAATGCAGGGAAGCAGGGTGGTGATGGTGCTGGAGGCGACTGGACCCGGGCGAAGAGGGCCTTGGCACGACGCGGGTGACACGGCGGCGCGGACGGAACGACTTGGCGCTGGAACGGGTCAACATTGGGGGGTGTCAATGCTCGCTCGTTCGCTCGAACCGAATGAAGCAGAGGCGATGGCAAGGGACTTGGCGCGGGGTCGTAGGGCTCCGGCGGCAGGGAGGCACGTCCATGGAGACGTAGGGGCGTGGACGACGCGGAGACGGCCGGATCCGGGTGGCGATGAGACAAACAGCGACTGGGCTGGGACGGCACGAGGACGACGCTGGCGAGCTCCACGGCCACGGCAGATGGCAGAACTTGGCGCGATGGTGGAGTCGGCGGCGTCTGGCGTGGTGCCGCGCGTGAAGGAGGGCACCGGTCGCCGCGTTCATCAGCAGCAAGGGCGGGAGGTGAGGCGGATAAGCAGCTTTGGGCAGGATCCAATCCATGGCGGCAGCGCGGGCGAAGCTCCTATAGGCACACGAAGAGGACGAAAGCCGGGTGAGAGAGATGGGAGAAAACGAGAGGAAGGAGGGGACCGAGGTGAGGTGCAGTGGCCTGGTTGCTGTTGTTGCTTGCCGGCATCGCGCCGGACGCACGGGACAGGCGCGGGGAGGATGGGGATCCGCTGGGATGAGCGGGACGGCAACAGAGCGCGAGGAAGCAGGGGCTCGCGAGGGGTGCTCGGGGTTGCGAAGTGGATCGATGGGATGGATGGGACAGAGAGGATCGGGCGATGCTCTGGTCGGTGGTGGCTGAAGGCGAGGTGGATGCGGGATGGATCCCGAGGAAGGAGAGGAGTGGTTGGCCAGCGGCGGCGCGATGGGACAAGAGGGCTAGAATCTAGGGTTTGACTAAATTGGACTAGGGGTGGACTATATATATATAGGGAAAGGTTACAAACTAAAAAGAGATAAGGTGCCCGTAATCCCTTTCTTGTCCCTCTCCTCAGGAGGCAAAAGGGACAAAAGCAGCGCCTAGGCGAGCTACGGGTGGCAGAAGACACCAAGAGAACTTCTTGGTGGTCGTCCAAAGGCTGGATGGTGATGGCGGCGCGGAAGCAGAGCTCGAAGACGAGGCGGCAGGACGTCAGCACGCGTCGAAGGCGTCGGTGCCCGCATACTCCGACTTGATGGCCTTGCCGCCCGCCCTCTTCCTCTTCCGTGGCCTCCCAATGCCAGCCGCCCAAGGCGACGACCCCGAGAAGTTCAGGGAGCCGGCGACGCGGATGATGGGGTCGCCGGTGCCGCACGGAGCGGCACCCGACACCTAATTGGACCCGTCATCCTGCCGCCTACTACCCTCGTCGTCGCTGCCATTGTCCCCCTCGTCACTCCCGCCCGAGGAGGAGTCTTCACTATCAGAAGAGCTCTCCACGCAGCACCTTGCACGGGTCCCAAAGCACCTGAAGACCTTGACGGACAGAAGGCCACCCTCCATCAGCTTAAAATGGAGAGTGAGCCCCTCCGTCAAGCGGTGGATATGAGCAAATGTCTTCCATCCCCGATGAAGATACATCACGTGAGGGGCGGGGAAGTCGACGCGGGCCCACATGTCGCTGATCCCGCAGCCCCTCATGTGCAGCCGCAACGATTCTGGCGGATCCAACTCCATCTCCCGTGCAAATGGAGTCGGGAGACGAAGGCGACGGCGTGGCGGCCGGCAGCCTGACGAAGAACTCACAAGGGTCATCCCCAACATGGCCCTCCATTGGAGGAGGAGCTGCTGGCGGAGGCGATGCCAGCGCGCCGCCCCGTCCTCCTCTTCCCCGAGCGCCCCGGCCTCGTCCATGGCCTCGCCCCCTCCCCCTTCCCCTCGCGGCTGGCTCTGCCACCGCAGGCGCAGGGGAAGGAGGGACGCGTTGTCGAGCGGCGACCCTCGCCGCCACTGTTGAAGGACCGGGATTCCCTCTCTCCATGACGGATGGAAGGGAGGAGCAGAAGCTGAAGGAAGAAGATGATGAAAGAATGCGGGACGCCATCCCCCCTCCCGCTCTTTATAAAGGATCAGGGTTGGGGCTCGGCCGCCCCGCTCGGCCAATCAAGATACGGAAGGCGCAGGGAGCCAGGACCGACCCGCTGCCCCAACCAGCGATGACACGGTTTCCCGCCTCCACCGTTTGCCATCCCAGGCGCATGGGAGACACGTGGAGGACGTGCAGAACCGAGGGGATGGGTGAGACGACCACTCCCCACCCCGTGATCGTGGGGAGTGGACGCCTTGAAGACCGCGCCTCAGCCCCATTCAGTAAATGGGCCGCGCCTCCACGCCTCCCTCTGTTTATGGGGAAGGCGCGAACCGCCCCTTTACTATGATGTGACGCATGCCTGCGGGAACCAACCCCACACATGCTGCCCACGTCACACGCACCTCCTCACGCCACGCCACGCGCGGGAGTCGTGGGAAGCGCAGCGCGCGAAGAATCTTACCGCGGTAAAAACCGCCCCGCCTGCACGCGCACCGATTTTGGGCCTAGCCCAACAACGCGTTGCGCTTATGTGTGGCCCAGGCCCGGGGGCTCCTGTCGGTGTACAAAAAGAGGGGTACACTTTTTGTACCCCTATAACTGTGCACGGGCAGTCTGAGCCACGGGCACCACCACACCAAGCAAGGCAAGGGAGGTGAGCCAGGGTAAGACCGAAGCTCAAGAGAACTAGAACGACGCCAAGGCCAAGACCACGAAGAGCAAAGGGGACGAAGCGGACTCCCCCGGCAAGATCCTTGCCAGGAGACAGTTCTAGCAGCCCCGGCAAGACCCTTGCCGCGGCGACTCGTCCCGCGCCTACGGAGCAAATCACCCTTGAGTCCACTGCCCCCAAAGGGCAAGGATTCGGGAGACATCCCCGTGGCGGCATGCAGATCTTTGTAAAGACATTCAAGATCACATACGCACTAAGGAGATAACAACCCTTGGCGGGATCCCAGCCGAGGAAGACCACAAGGCCCCCGGCAAGCGCCTTGCCAGGGATGACAGCAGGCGCCTCGGCAAGACCCTTGCCGGGGCCCTGGCAAGGCCCTTGCCGAGGACACCCGCAGGGCCACCATAAGGCCCACGCCGACTAAACCTCCACCGCCGCATGCATGCAGCTGCCGACCCAACTAGCTGGGCAGGCACCTGCGTGGCGGCATGCAGATCTTCGTGAAGACCCACCACTGCGCCACCTCAGCTGCCTGCCTACCTACCACGGCGCGTGTCGACACGAGAAGGAGCTGCGACGGACGAGACAGATCTCTCCCCCATCCCCGATAAAGCAAGGACACCTAAGCAAGACGCATTAAATGCGCCTTGTCATGTAATGCGAGGGATAACCTCGCATCACTGTACCCTTTCCACCTCCTGTGTGGCACTGTGGCAACCCCTTTTTCTATAAAAGGAGGCCCGAGGTGACCAGGAGAAGGATTCAGCTTTTTGGAGCTCCTCACGCCCCATAGCTAGCTCAAGAACACATATATACAATCCACCAAAGAAGGAGTAGGGTTTTACGCATCCTCGCGGCCCGAACCTGGATAAACGAACCGTGTGCTACCTGTTAGATCCGCTCTTCTCACGACCCCACGCCCCGCTAACCATAGTAGGGATTCTTGTGATCCCATAGGTTTCGTTCCCACCGACAGTCTATAAGCATAAGTTCCAAAAGGGAAAGTAAAGGTGGTTTTCTCTTGATCAGGTTGTCAAATAGATATCTGAGAAAAACCAGAATATCCATCGAGGAAACAAAAGTGTGTGTGTGCTTAGATAGTCTTTCTAGCATTTGATCAACAAAAGGAAGTGAGCAATGATCTTTTCTAGTAGCTTTATTTAATTTTCTAAAATCAATTACCATTCTATAGCCAGTGACAATTCTTTGTGGAATAAGTTCATTATTATCATTAGGAACAACAGTAATACCCCCTTTCTTAGAAACACAATGAACAGGACTTACCCATCTACTATCAGCTATAGGATAAATTATATCACTTCCAGAAGCTTCAATATTTCAGTTTTTACCACTTCTTTCATTTTAGAATTCAAATGTCGTTAGTGGTCAACAACGAGTTTAGCATCAGGTTCCATATTAATTTTGTGCTGACGGAGAGTGGGACTAATGCCCTTTAAATCATCAACAGTATATCCAATAGCAGCTCGGTACTTCTTCAGAACCTCCAATAATCTTTCTTCTCCATGTTCTAAAAGGTTAGCACTAATAATAACAGGATATATCTTTTTCTCATCAAGATAAGCATATTTCAAAGTGTCTGGCAATTGTTTTAATTCAAACACAGGATCACCTTTAGGTGGAGGAGGACCTCCTAGAGTTTCAATAGGCAAATTGTGTTTAAGCAAAGGTCGTTGTTCGAAGAAATTTTTATCTATCTCATTTCTTTCATGCATATGCATATCATTCTCATGGTCTAGAAAATATTGTTCTAGTGGATCAGTAGGAGGCACGACAATAGAAGCAAGACCAATTATTTCATCCTTACTAGGCAATTCTTTCTTATGATGCTTTCAACTAAACTTAGGAAAATTAAACTCATGAGACTCATCACCAAAAGTAACACCAACAGTTTGTTTCACACAATCTATTTTAGCATTAATGGTGTTCAAGAAAGTTCTACCAAAGATAATGGAACAAAAGCCATCTTGTGGGGAAACAAGAACAAGAAAATCAGTAGGATATTTTATCTTCCCACACAAGACTTTGACATCTCTAACAATCCCAAGTGGTGTGATGGTGTCTCTATTAGCAAGTTTAAAGTAACATCTATGTCTTCTATTTGAGCGGGTGCTATGTCATTCATAATTTCTTGATATAAGGTAGAAGGAATAGCACTCACGCTAGCACCTACGTCACATAAACCATGATAATAGTAATCTCCTATTTTAAATGAGACAACAGGCATGCCAACCACATGTCTATGTTTATCTTCTTCTTCAGGTTTAGCAATTCTAGCAGCTTCATCACAGAAGTAAATAACATGCCCATCTAAATTTTCAACCAGGAGATCTTTAACCATAGCAACACTACATTCTACTTTAATTTCTTCAGCAGGTTTAGGTGCTCTAATATTACTTTATTGACCATGGTTGAAACCTTAGCATGTTCCTTTATCTTAACAGGGAAAGGTGGTTTTCCAATATAAGCAGTAGGAACAACCGGATCAACATTATAAATAATAGTTTCATCTTTAGCTATTACCAGTTCCTTAATTTCTTATTTAATAGGTGGGTGATATTTAAACCACTTCTCCTTAGGGAGATCAACATGAGTAGCAAATGATTCACAAAAGGAGGCTATTATCTCAGAGTAAAGTCCATATTTAGTGCTAAACTTTTGAAAAGCATCGGCATTCATAAAAGATTTAACACAATCATACTTAAGCTTAATACCTGACTCTTTACCATCGTCGAGTTCCCAATCTTCAAAGTTATGTTTAATTCTTTCTAAAAGATCCCACCTGAATTCAATAGTCTTCTTCATAAAAGAACCAGTATAAGAAGTATCAAGCATGGATTGATCATCACGAGAAAACCGAGCATAAAAATTCTGAATGATAATTTCTCTTGAGAGATCATGATTGGGGCATGAATATTACATTGACTTAAGCCTCCCCCAATCTAGAGCAATACTTTCTCCTTCACGAGGCCAAAAATTATATATATAATTCCGATCGCGATGAACTAGATGCATAGGATATTTTTTTGGTGAAATTCCATTTTCAATTGGTTCCAATTCCAAGATCCAATATCATCGCATAGCCTATACCATCCCAATGATTTTCCCTCCAAAGATAAAGGGAAAACCTTCTTCTTAGCTTCATCTCCGGGTAAACCTACAAGCTTAAATAATCCACAAATTTCATCCACATATATCAAATGCATATCAGGATGTTCGGTTCCATCTCCTGCACAAGGATTAGCTAGTAGTTGTTCTATCATACCCGAAGGAATTTCATAACCAATATTTTCAGTAGGTGCAGTAGGTTGAGGGGTAACTAATTGTGGTTCCATTCGAGGTGAAGATACCCCGAACAAACCCCTTAAAGGATTGTTTCCATAGTAACATGTGACAATAAATTTCAGCACGTAGTAATAATTTTCCTTACCGATTTCCACTCACCAAGAGCGCTTCACTCCCCGGCAACGGTGCCAGAAAAGAGCCTTGATGACCCACAAGTATAGGGTATCAATCGTAGTCCTTTCGATAAGTTAGAGTGTCAAACCCAACGAGGAGCAGAAGGAAATGACAAGCGGTTTTCAGCAAGGTATTATCTGCAAGCACTGAAATTATAAGTAACGAGTAGTTTGATAGCAAGGTAATTTGTAATGAGCAAGTAATGGTAATGGTAGCATAAGTGCAAAAAGGTAGCCCAATCCTTTTGAGGCAAAGGATAGGCCAAAACGGTCTCTTATGATAAGCAAAACATTCTTGAGGGTACACGGAAATTTCATCTAGTCACTTTCATCATGTTGGTTTGATTTGTGTTAAGTTCGCTACTTTGATAATTTGATATCTGGGTGGACCAGTGCTTAGGTGTTGTTATTACTTGAACAAACCTCCTACTTATGATTAACCCCCTCGCAAGCATCCACGACTACGAGAAAAGTATTAATAATAAATCTAACCATAGCATTAAACTTTTGGGTCCAAATTAGCCCCTTATGGAATAGCGCATAAACTAGGGTTTAAGCTTCTGTCACTCTCGCAACTCATCATCTAATAACTACTCCACAATACATTCCCTTAGGCCCAAATAGGGTGAAGTGTCATGTAGTTGATGTTCACATGACACCACTAAGGGAATCACAACATACATATATACCATAAAAATATCGAACACATATCAAATTCACATGATTACTTGCAACAAGATTTCTCCCATGACCTCAAGAACAAAAGTAACTACTCACAAATAATAACCATGCTCAAGATCAGAGGGGTATTAAATATCATAATGGATCTGAACATATAATCTTCCACCAAATAAACCATATAGTAATCAACTACAAGATGCAATCAACACTACTAGTCACCCACAAGTACCAATCTATAATTCCGGTACAAAGATTGAACACAAGACATGAACTAGGGTTTGAGAGGAGATGGTGTTGTTGAAGATGTTGATGGAGATTTCCCTCCCCAATATGGGAGAGTTGTTGGTGATGATGCTGACGATGGTTTCGCCCTCCGCGAGGGAAGTTCCCCCGGCGGAATCGCTCCGCCGGAGGGCCTATGTGCTCCTGCCCAAGTTCCACCTCAAGACGGTGGCACTTCGTCCCGGAATTCCTCTCCTTATTTTTTTCCTAGGTCAAAATGACTTATATACCAGAAGAGGGGCACCAAAGGTGGGCCGAGTGGGGCACAACCCACCAGGGTGCGCCTAGGCTCCCTGGCACGCCCAGGTGGGTTGTGCCCACGTGGTGGTACCCCTCTAGTACTTATTTGCTGCATTATTTATTATATATTCCATAAAAAATCTCCGTAAAGTTTTAGCTCATTTGAAGTTGTGCAGAATGGGTAGCCTGACGTAGCTTTTTTCAGGTCCAGATTTCCAGCTGCCAGTATTCTCCCTCTTTGTGTGAACCTTGCATATTATGAGAGAAAAGGCATTAGAATTACTCCAAAAAGTTTTATTATGCATAAAAACATTATAAATAATAGTAGGTAAACATGATGCAAAATGGACGTATCAATTGACAACCCCTCTTTTACATCGGGTTGCAAGTATGTGTTCTTTGTGTGCAGGTGTCGTTCATGTAGTGTTGCTTGGTTCTCCTACTAGTTCGATAACCTTGGTCTCATCACTGAGGGAAATACCTACTGTAGTTATGCTGCATCATCCCTTCCTCTTTGGGGAAATACTGACGTAGTTCAAGCCGCATCAATAACTTAGAGGTTCATCAGAAAGTTTGACAAGTGTCCGGATAGATCGAGAGTGGGATTTGCCCCTCCGGCGATGGAGAGATATTCTTAGGGCCCTCTCGGAGTGATGGCATCCATCATCATCTGGCCAGACACAGGTGACTTTGTCACGGGATGCCGGAACACGACAATGAGAAGGAAGAACAAAACCGGTAACGAGGATAACGGTATAGTGAGCATGGTGATGGCTGAGGAGGATACCGCTACATCCCGGGTTTTGTGAAGTATCGCGAAGCAAAGGGAACATCACATGATAACCAGAGGTTCACTTGAATATCATTTGTGTGCTCATAGGGACTGATATGGACGTCCACGGTTTCGCTATCGGTCACTGGACGAAGGGGTTTCGTTCATGTCTATGAGTTACCGAACCTACGGGGTCACAAGCTTAAGGAAAACATGATCTGCTGAGTGTTAGTAGGACGGGAGTGATGAGAATATATAGTAGAGGATTTTCACTCTTTTGATATACAAGTTTTTGGAGCCTCCTCTAGTTCCTCTAGTTCTAGTTCTAGTTGGTCCTAGTTAACTAATAGGAGCTAGGATAATCCTCTTGTCCTCATAATTAGAATCTTTCTATGGTTCTAATCTTCTCCCTCTAATTCTCTGATGACGATTAGCTCTGGACAGTGAAGCACTGCCGGATCATGAAGGTTGCGTTCTTGCAACCAAGTAGAGAGGTCGTGCTTTCAGTCTTCGGTTCGAGGGACTATTCGTGGGCGGTTCACAAGATCATTCATCGATGGTTTGATGGACTCCAAGTATGATCTACACCAACATGTTCTTCTCCCGCTGCAACTCGGTGATGCTAACGATCATGATCCCAACCCGTTATGCATCTTCATATTGATCTTGGGTGTGCGTAGCCGCGATTTTTTGTGTGTTCTACTATGTTTCCCAACAGTAGTATCAGAGCAGTTATGTGAGTAGGTGCAGCTTGTGATCTAGATAACATGTGATTGTGAGGGTTGATGTTCTTGCTATGCTTCCCTCGAGTGTTGCTTTGGTTCAATTCATCGACGACATGGTGTCTCTTTTCACAAGGTTCTGACAATCGATCGACTCTGGCTGTTGAGGATCTGCTAATAGTTGCTTGGGCTTCACCATAGTTGAGAATAGTGAACCATCTCATACACAAGAGGGTGTCTGAAGCTGCATGATCTTCTAGGGAGTCATGTTGGAAATATGCCCTAGAGGCAATAATAAATTGGTTATTATTATATTTCCTTGTTCATGATAATCGTTTATTATCCATGCTAGAATTGTATTGATAGGAAACTCAGATACATGTGTGGATACATAGACAACACCATGTCCCTAGTAAGCCTCTAGTTGACTAGCTCGTTGATCAATAGATGGTTACGGTTTCCTGACCATGGACATTGGATGTTGTTGATAACGGGATCACATCATTAGGAGAATGATGTGATGGACAAGACCCAATCCTAAGCCTAGCACAAGATCGTGTAGTTCGTTTGCTAAAGCTTTTCTAATGTCAAGTATCATTTCCTTAGACCATGAGATTGTGCAACTCCCGGATACCGTAGGAGTGCTTTGGGTGTGCCAAACGTCACAACGTAACTGGGTGGCTATAAAGGTACACTACAGGTATCTCCGAAAGTGTCTGTTGGGTTGGCATGAATCGAGACTGGGATTTGTCACTCTGTGTAAACGGAGAGGTATCTCTGGGCCCACTCGGTAGGACATCATCATAATGTGCACAATGTGATCAAGGAGTTGATCACGGGATGATGTGTTACGGAACGAGTAAAGATACTTGCCGGTAACGAGATTGAACAAGGTATCGGGATACCGACGATCGAATCTCGGGCAAGTATCGTACCGCTAGACAAAGGGAATTGAATACAGGATTGATTGAATCCT
Source organism: Triticum urartu (assembly GCF_003073215.2). NCBI lineage: Eukaryota > Viridiplantae > Streptophyta > Magnoliopsida > Poales > Poaceae > Triticum > Triticum urartu. The sequence continues at coordinate 386,308,319 of NC_053025.1, read as the reverse complement.
CGACATCATGGTTCACCCGATGAGATCATCGTGGAACATGTGGGAGCCAACATGGGTATCCAGATCCCGCTGTTGGTTATTGGCCGGAGAGGTGTCCCGGTCATGTCTGCATGGTTCCCGAACCTGTAGGGTCTACACACTTAAGGTTCGATGATGCTAGGGTTATAGGGAATAGATATACGCAGTTACCGAATGTTGTTTGGAGTCCTGGATGAGATCCTGGACATCACGAGGAGTTCCGGAATGGTCCGGAGGTAAAGATTTATATATGGGAAGTCCTGTTTTGGTCGCCGGAAAAGTTTCGGGTTTTATCGGTAATGTACCGGGACCACCGGGAGGGTCCCGGTGGTCCACCAAGTGGGGCCACCAGCCCCGGAGGGCTGCATGGGCCAAGTGTGGGAGGGGACCAGCCCCAGGTGGGCTGGTGCGCCCCCCCACAAGGGCCCAAGGCACCTAGGGTTTGGGGAGGGGGCGCCTCCACCTAGCTTGGGGGGCAAGTTTCCCCCTCTCCCCCCTTTGGCCACCACCCTAGATGGGTTTGGGGCTGCCGCACCCCTTGGGGTGGAAACCCTAAAGGGGACGCACCCCCCTCCCTCTCCCCTATATATACTTGAGGACTTTGGGGCTGCCAACACATGAGTTTTGACCTCTCCATGGCGCAGCCCTGCCTCTCTCCCTCCTCCTCTCTCGTAGTGCTTGGCGAAGCCCTGCTGGAGTCCCGCGCTCCTCCACCAGCACAACGCCGTCGTGCTGCTGCTGGATGGAGTCTTCCCCAACCTCTCCTTATCCCCTTGCTGGATCAAGGCGTAGGAGACGTCACCGGGCTATACGTGTGTTGAACACGGAGGTGCAGTCCGTTCGGCACTAGGATCATCGGTGATTTGGATCACGACGAGTATGACTCCATCAACCCCGTTCACTTGAATGCTTCCGCTTAGCGATCTACAAGGGTATGTAGATGCACTCTCCTTCCCCTCGTTGCTAGACTACTCCATAGATTGATCTTGGTGATGCGTAGAAAATTTTGAATTTCTGCTACGATCCCCAATAGTGGCATCATGAGCTAGGTCTATGCGTAGTTTCTATGCACGAGTATAACACAAGTTGTGGGCGTCGATATTGTCAATTTACTTGCCGTTAATAGTCTTATCTTGATTCGGCGGCATTGTGGGATGAAGCGGCCCGGACCGACCTTACACGTACTCTTACGTGAGACTGGTTCCACCGACTGACATGCACTAGTTGCATAAGGTGGCTAGCGGGTGTCTGTCTCTCCCACTTTAGTCGGATCGGATTCGATGAAAAGGGTCCTTATGAAGGGTAAATAGAAATTGGCATATCACGTTGTGGTTTTCGCGTAGGTAAGAAACGTTCTTGCTAGAAACCTATAGCAGCCACGTAAAAACTTGCAATAACAATTAGAGGACGTCTAACTTGTTTTTGCAGCATATGCCGTGTGATGTGATATGGCCAAAAGGATGTGATGAATGATATATGTGATGTATGAGATTGATCATGTTCTTGTAATAGGAATCACGACTTGCATGTCGATGAGTATGACAACCGACAGGAGCCATAGGAGTTGTCTTAATTTATTTATGACCTGTGTGTCAACATAAACGTCATGTAATTACTTTACTTTATTGCTAAAGCGTTAGCCATAGTAGTAGAAGTAATAGATGACGAGACAAGTTCAAGAAGACACGATGATGGAGATCATGATGATGGAGATCATGGTGTCATGCCGGTGACAATGATGGTCATGGAGCCCCGAAGATGGAGATCAAGAGGAGCAAAATGATATTGGCCATATCATGTCACTATTTGATTGCATGTGATGTTTATCATGTTTTACATCTTATTTGCTTAGAACGATGGTAGCTTAAATAAGATGATCCCTCACTAAAATTTCAAGAAAGGTGTTCCCCCTAACTGTGCACCGTTGCGAAGGTTCGTTGTTTCGAAGCACCACGTGATGATCGGGTGTGATAGATTCTAACGTTCGAATACAACGGGTGTAAGCCAGATTTACACAGCAAAAACACTTAGGTTGACTTGACGAGCCTAGCATGTACAGACATGGCCTCGGAACACGGAAGACCGAAAGGTCGAGCATGAGTCGTATAGAAGATACGATCAACATGAAGATGTTCACCGATGTTGACTAGTCCGTCTCACGTGATGATCGGACACGGCCTAGTTGACTCAGATCATGTTTCACTTAGATGACTAGAGGGATGTCTATCTGAGTGGGAGTTCATTAAATGAACTCAATTATCATGAACATAGTCTAAATTGTCTTTGCAAATATGTTGTAGATAAATAGCTCACGTTGTAGCTCCTTGTTTCAATACGTTCCTAGAGAAAGACCAAGTTGAAAGATATTGTAAGCACTGATGCGGACTAGGTCCGTAGTCCGAGGAGTGTCCTCACTGCTACACAAAAGGCTTATGTCTTTGATGCACCGCTCGATGTGCAAACCCCTACAACATCGTCTGTGGATGTTGTGAACACCTGACAGACACATCCTGATGACTACTTGATAGTTTAGTGCACCATACTTTACGGCTTAGAATCGGGATTCCAATGACGTTTTGAACGCCATAGAACATATGAGATGTTCCAAGAGCTGAAATTGGGATTTCAGGCTCATGCCCGTGTTGAGAGGTGTGAGACCTCTGACAAGTTCTTTTGCCAACAAGATGGAGGAGAATAGCTCAGCTAGTGAGCATGTGCTTAGAATGTCTGGGTGCTACAATCACTTAAATCAAGTGGGAGTTAAACTTCCAGATAAGATAGTGATTGATAGAGTTCTCTAGCCACTATCACTAAGCTACTAGATCTTCGTGATGAACTATGACATACAAGGGATGGAGTTGATCCCGGAGCTGTTCGCGGTGCTTAAGACCGCAAAAGGTAGAAATCAAGAAGGAGCATCAAGTGTTGATGGTTTAATAAGACCACTTGTTTCAAGAAGGGCAAGGGCTAGAAGGGAAACTTCATGGATGGCAAATCAGTTGCCGCTCCAGTAAAGGAACCCAAGGTTGAACCCAAACCCGAGACTAAGTGCTTCTATTGTAAAGGGGACGATCACTGGTAGCGGAATTACCCCAAATGCATGGTAGATAAGAAGGCTGGCAACTTCAACAAAGTATATACGTGTTATTAATGTGTACCTCGCTAGTACTCCTGGTAGCACCTAGGTATGGGATACCGGTTCAGTTGCTATTACTGGTGACTTGAAGCAAAAGCTACAGACTAAACGGAGACTGGCTAAGGGCGAGGTGACGATGTGTGTTGGAAGTATTTCCAAAGTTGATGAGATCACCATCGCACGCTCCATCTGCCTTTGGGACTAGTATTGAACCTAGATAAATGTTATCAGGTGTCTACGTTGAGCATGAATATGATTAGATCATGTTCATTGCAATACGGTCATTCATTTAAGTTAGAGAATAATGGTTATTCTGTTTACATGAATGATACCTTTCATGGTCATGCACCCTATATGAATGGTTCATTGAATCTCGATCGTGGTGATACACATGTTCACGCCAAAAGATGTAGAGTTAATAATGATAGTACCACTTTCTTGTGGCACTGCCGCTTAGGTCATATTGGCATAAGATGCATGAAGGAACTCCATGTCGATGGATGTTTGGAGTCACTTGATTTTGAATCGCTTGACACATGCGAGCCATGCCTCATGGGCAGGATGACTAAGACCCCGTTTTCAGGTACAATGAAACGGGCAAGTGACTTGTTGGAAATCATACATGCTGATGCGTGTGATCCAATGAGAATTGAAGCGTGCGGTGGATATCACTATTTTCTCATCTTCACTGACGATTTGAGTAGATGTAGGTATATTTACTTAATGAAGCACAAGTCTGAAACGTTTGAAAAGTTCAAGCGATTTCAGAGTGAAGTTAAGAATCATCATAACAATAAGATCATGTTCCTACAATCTGATCCAAAGGGGATTTTCTGAGTTATGAGTTTGGCAAATCACTTAAGACATTGTGGAATTGTTTCACAGTTGAAGCCACCTAGAACACCACAGTTTTAATGGTGTGTCCGGAAGTCGTAATCGAACCCTATGGGATATGGTGCGATCTATGATGTCTCTTACCAATCTACCCTTTTCATTTTGAGGTTATGCGTTAGAGACAGCTGCATTCACTTTAGATAGGACACCATCTAAGTCCGTTGAGACGGCGTCGTATGAACATTGGTTTGGCAAGAAACCAAAGTTGTCGTTTCTTAATGTTTGGGGCTGCGATGCTTAAGGCTTCAGCCGGAGAAGCTCGAACCCAAACCGGACAAACACATCTTCATAGGATACCCAAAGGTGACAGTTGGGTATACCTTCTATCTCAGATCCGAGGGCAAATTGTTTGTCGCTAAGAACGGGTCCTTTCTCGAGAAGGAGTTTCTCTCGAAAGAATTGAGTGGGAGGAAGATAAAACTTGATGAGGTTGTCGAACCTTTATTTCAACCAGAGAGTGATGCAACACAGAAAGATGTTTTCTGTGGAGCCTACGTCTGTTGAATAGGAAGTTAATGATAGTGATCATGAAGCTTCGGATCAAGTTGCTATCGAACCTCATAGGTCGACAAGGATATGTACTACTCCTGAGTGGTATGGTAATCATGTCTTAGATATCATGTTTTTAGACAACAATGAACCTACGAGCTATGGAGAAGCGATGGTGGGCCCGTATTCCGACAAATGGTTAGAAGCCATGAAATCTGAGATAATCCATGTATCAGAACAAAGTATGGACTTTGGTGGACTTGGCCGATGATCGGCAAGCCATTGAGAATAAATAGATCTTTAAGAAGAAGACGGACGTGGGCGGTAATGTTGCCGTCTATGAAGCTCGACTTGTGGGAAAGAGTCTTTTCACAAGTTCAAAGAGTTGACTACGATGAGAATTTCTCACCCGTAGCGATGCTTAAGTCTGTCGGAATCATGATAGCATTAGCTGTATTTTTCGATTATGAAATCTTACAGATGGATGTCAAAACAAGTTTTCTTACCAGTTTTCGTAAGAAAAGTTGTATGTGATACAATAAAAGGTTTTGTCGATCCTAAGGATGCTAAAAGTGCTGGCTCCAGCAATCCTTCTATGGACTAGAGCAAGCATCTAGGAATCGGAATATATGTTTTGATGGAGTGATCAAAGATTTTAGGTTTATACAATGTTTGCTAGAAACTTGTATTTACAAGAAAGTGGGTGGGAGCACTACAACATTTCTGATAAGTATATGTGGATGACATATTGTTGATCCGAAATAATGTAGAATTTCTGGAAAGCATAAACGGTTTGTTTGAAGAGTGATTTTCAAAGGAAGACCTGGATAAAGCTGCTTACATATTGGGCATCAAGATCTATAGAGATAGATCAAGACGCCTGATGATACTTTCAAAGAACGCACACCTTGACATGTTTTTGAAGGAGTTCAAAATAGATCAGTCAAAGAAGGGGTTCTTACCTGAGTTGTAAGGTGTGAAGTTGAGTAAGACTCAAAGATTGACCACGGCAGAAGAAAGAGGAAGGATGAAGGTCGTCCCCTATGATCTTGTCATAGGCTCTATACGGTATGCCATGCTGAGTACCGCACCTGATGTGTGCCTTGCCACATGTCTGGCAAGAGGGTACAAAGGTGATCTAGGAGTAGATCACTAGATAGCGGTCAAAATTATCCTTTGAGGAATAAGGAAATGTTTCTCGGTTATGGAGGTGATAAAGAGTTCGACGTAAAGAGTTACATAGATGCAAGCTTAACACCTATCCGGATAGCTCTGAGTAGAGATACCAGATACGTCTAATGGAGCAATAATTTGGAATAGTTCCAAGTGGAACGTGGTAGCAGCATCTACGATATAAAGTTTTGCGAAATACATAGGGATCTGAATATGGCAAGACCCGTTGACTACAACCTCTCTCACAAGCATAACATGATCAAACCCAGAACTCTTTGAGTGTTTATCACATAGTGATGTGAACTAGATCATTGAGTCTAGTAGACTCTTGGATGTTGGTCACATGGCGATGTGACCTGTGAGTGTTAATCACATGGTGATGTGAACTAGATTATTGACTCTAGTGCTAGTGGGAGACTGTTGGAAATATGCCCTAGAGGCAATAATAAATTGGTTATTATTATATTTCCTTGTTCATGATAATCGTTTATTATCCATGCTAGAATTGTATTGATAGGAAACTCAGATACATGTGTGGATACATAGACAACACCATGTCCCTAGTAAGCCTCTAGTTGACTAGCTCGTTGATCAATAGATGGTTATAGTTTCCTGACCATGGACATTGGATGTCGTTGATAACGGGATCACATCATTAGGAGAATGATGTGATGGACAAGACCCAATCCTAAGCCTAGCACAAGATCGTGTAGTTCGTTTGCTAAAGCTTTTCTAATGTCAAGTATCATTTCCTTAGACCATGAGATTGTGCAACTCCCGGATACCGCAGGAGTGCTTTGGGTGTGCCAAACGTCACAACATAACTGGGTGGCTATAAAGGTACACTACAGGTATCTCCGAAAGTGTCTGTTGGGTTGGCATGAATCGAGACTGGGATTTGTCACTCCGTGTAAACGGAGAGGTATCTCTGGGCCCACTCGGTAGGACATCATCATAATGTGCACAATGTGATCAAGGAGTTGATCACGGGATGATGTGTTACGGAACGAGTAAAGATACTTGCCGGTAACGAGATTGAACAAGGTATCAGGATACCGACGATCGAATCTCGGGCAAGTATCGTACCGCTAGACAAAGGGAATTGAATACGGGATTGATTGAATCCTCGACATCATGGTTCATCCGATGAGATCATCGCGGAACATGTGGGAGCCAACATGGGTATCCAGATCCCGCTGTTGGTTATTGGCCGGAGAGGTGTCTCGGTCATGTCTGCATGGTTCCCGAACCCGTAGGGTCTACACACTTAAGGTTCGATGACGCTAGGGTTATAGGGAATAGATATACGCGGTTATCGAATGTTGTTCGGAGTCCCGGATGAGATCCCGGACATCACGAGGAGTTCCGGAATGGTCCGGAGGTAAAGATTTATATATGGGAAGTCCTGTTTTGGTCGCCGGAAAAGTTTCGGGTTTTATCGGTAATGTACCGGGACCACCGGGAGGGTCCCGGTGGTCCACCAAGTGGGGCCACCAGCCCCGGAGGGCTGCATGGGCCAAGTGTGGGAGGGGACCAGCCCCAGGTGGGCTGGTGCGCCCTCCCACAAGGGCCCAAGGCGCCTAGGGTTTGGGGAGGGGGCGCCTCCACCTAGCTTGGGGGGCAAGTTTCCCCCTCTCCCCCCCTTTGGCCGCCACCCTAGATGGGTTTGGGGCTGCCGCACCCCTTGGGGTGGAAACCCTAAAGGGGGCGAACCTCCCTCCCTCTCCCCTATATATACTTGAGGACTTTGGGGCTGCCAACACATGAGTTTTGACCTCTCCATGGCACAGCCCTGCCTCTCTCCCTCCTCCTCTCTTGTAGTGCTTGGCAAAGCCCTGCTGGAGTCCCGCGCTCCTCCACCACCACCACGTCGTCGTGCTGCTGCTGGATGGAGTCTTCCCCAACCTCTCCTTCTCCCCTTGCTGGATCATGGCGTAGGAGACGTCACCGGGCTGTACGTGTGTTGAACACGGAGGTGCCGTCCGTTCGGCACTAGGATCATCGGTGATTTGGATCACGACGAGTACGACTCCATCAACCCCGTTCACTTGAACGCTTCCGCTTAGCGATCTACAAGGGTATGTAGATGCACTCTCCTTCCCCTTGTTGCTAGATTACTCCATAGATTGATCTTGGTGATGCGTAGAAAATTTTGAATTTCTTCTACGATCCCCAACAAGTCATACGTATTTGATGAAGTTTAGTGTGGGGCTAGAGACCTTTAATTATGTCTCTTCTTTCACACACACCCCGAAACTTAATCTAGCATCAAGAATCATCGCCTAAATTGTGGACGTAGGCAGCTAGTATTATTTGTTAAAACTGGTTAATCACGTAACGAAAATTTTGCTAAAACCGATTAGAGGATGTCTAACTTGGTTTTGTAGGGTATGCATATGATGTGGTATAACCTTTATCATGATAATGAGTTTATGTATGAGATGTTTATATGTTGTAATGTTAAGTGGCTTGCGCGTCACAACATAACGGCTGGAGCCATGAGATTGCCACATTAATTTAAATATCATAGAGATAGCCTACAGGCTACAGGTGACGATGGCAACCGTACACATAGGACCTTGACATGGAGAAGGTGTACTTGGCATTGGATGAGGAGCTATAATTTCGTGCCATGATGGAATTTCTGAGTTTAGTGTCACGACAACGTTTTCTGAAATGGTCGCCACAACAACATTTTCTGAAATTGCTGCCACGACAACGTTTTTGAAACGGTTTCCATGACAACGAAATATTGGCCATCACGACGCTTCAACTGGAGATTGAAGATGATCACAGAGATTCCCGGTGCCCAGGGTTGTACCATACCATGCTTTTATGAATTGCCTGAGATGTTTACCCCTTTGTTGTTTGTACCCTTTGATTGCGCAGTAGTAAATTATTAAGGTGATTTCTCATATAAATACCAAGTTAAAAAGGTGCTCTTCCTAGTGTTACAACTATCTATAACATGTGGCCTTTCAGAGTACTACATGCTACCATGATTACAAACGAGAAGTGAAGTGTGAGGCGGGTGAGGTAGGACTTCATAGCAGAAACACCCGGTTGTCTTAAAGTTCTAGAAAAAAAGTTTTGAGCTCGGAGCACGAAGCATCCAAAGATGAACAAGAGACATATGGAGATATGATTAGCAAAAGATTTCCTACCGGTTGAAATTCAAATCATATGAGATGTTACAATCCATGGGTGCGAATGACATTGGGATCTTGAATCACTCATTTTCAAATATGGGAGATATTGATATGAGTGGGAGTGCACTTTATATTAAAAATTTGTTTAAACACTAGTGCAACATTAATTATGAACAATGTCTATGTGTAGTTTGCTTTATAGTTGTAGAATAATGGCTCTTGGTTCGACCTTTCTTGTTGAAATTGATTGACCGTTATTTATCGGGCTGAATCTTTACGATTGGTAAACGTAATGAGAGGATCGTCCTCTAAGAGAGCCAAGAAAGATTTTTTTTCTACAACATGCTTACAATACCCTCCTACGGATGCTATGGATGACGAGACTTACGTCTTTCGATCCAAAAGTCTAAGAATTACATTACAGTATGCTTTCTTTTGAGAAACCCAAACTTCAAAATGTTTGGGATAAGTATGTGATATTCTTGGAAGTGAAAATTGTTTTCAGAAAAAGGTTAAAAGATATATGATATCTGAAGAAGTGTTTTGTTTGCAAGTTCTAGTGAAGTGTTCAACTATGTTTGAGACTAATATGTGTAGGATCTGGAAGAACACCAATCATGAGTTGATGGTGAGAACGTAAAGAGAAAGAACAAAACCAAAGGATGTAATGAGACTTACATTCCTAAGGAAGTTCGGGGCTCACGCCGCTCTTAAAAGTTAGCTTCTTATTCTCTTGAGTGGGAGAAATATTGAAAGTGAAACCATAAGAATTTAGAGGCGTAAAGAAAAGAAGACATGAATCTCCAGTTCCGGTATGAATGTCATACAAGTTATAAGATGTAGATAAAGTCCGTCAAGTAAAGTGTGATTCTTGAGAATTGTGATTAAATTGTTAACCACTAAATTCTTCGAGAATTGTGGTCAAAAGTTTATCAGAAGGATACCAACCCTTAGTTGAATCTTGCATGTGAACCCTTATGTCACATGTATTCCAGTGACAACCACTATGTTGTCTTCCAAACTCTTATGAGTTAACCTTAACACATGATCTCATAGCACAATGACACTGACACCATGCACAACACTTGTTGTATGTTTGATTGCATTGTATGGTTGTTTGTGAATGCTCTTTACTTACGATAGATTGTATGGAGAGCGAAGAGTAACGTGATCAAGATTGTGAGACTGAAGAATCATCAATACAGGCAAGTGGAACCTTTGATCATATCGTATGTTTTCATGCATTGTAGTTGTTTGCAACTAGGAACCCCTATAGGATTTTTACTTTATGCTTGACGAACCCAGTAGAATGATATAGGTCCATTTATACCCTGACCTTGTAACCAATTAGTAGTTGCTTAGCTGCTATGTCATGGATTGGGAAACACCTATATTATTCTGCCATACAACCACATGGTTGACTACTTAACTACTACTTAATTAATGAATCATCTGGGTGGTGCTTTGGATTTGCTTGGATGGTTGAATGTCTTGTGGGTGACCGCCCAGGCTCAAAGGGATTGTACGAGTTCAAAGTTGAGTAGCTTCCATGTGTAGCCGTGAAACAATATGGGCTCTGCTTGGACCAAGTAAGTTGTGGGAAACCTCCTGCGGTAGACCACAGATGTAGTTCATGTTGTAGGACCCACGGTCTGGGTCTACCTTTTCAGAGAGGCTACTACTTCCCAAAAGTCTTGTCTTGGTCGACCAAGCTACTTCACAAGTGAAGTTTAGTGTCTTAAGGTTAAGGGTGTGATCGGGAATCACAGTAAAGTACACAAACCTCTGTAGAATGTATAAAACTGATCATGATTAGTCGTGTCCCCGGTTATGGACAAATTTGAGCAACTCACCTGAGAGCTGCCAGCTTGATCTCATCACCTCTTCTTTAATTAAAATCAATGGGTTGAACCAACGGGGAGTGTGGACCAACCCAGGATCCCGGGGCTTACTGGCAAATTCTTCTGGGAAGGTTGGGGTAACGGGGGTTTACCAAAGAGCCCACATGCTCAAATCCTTTGTGCTACGACTGAGGTTTACAGGGAATGCCTATAGATTACGGCTGAGGTTTATCGGAAGTGTCATAGTTCTATTAGAGTAGACCACTACTATACATGATAGGGAAACTATTTTTGCACAAAAGAAAACTAGTCGGACCAGTTTCATGTTTACTTTTCCAACAAGCCAATCCTGGTGAAGCTTGCCAATACATTCGATGTATTGACCCTTGTGGCTGCAACGTATCGTGTTGCAGGTTTATCGTATCGAGTGGAAGGTAAAGCAGGGTTACAATGCTATACTCAACTTCTGCCTGTGAGTGCATGGACGCCACAAGAGTAGAATGATATCTCTGCTGCATGATTATATTGTAAGCTAGCCTATGAGCTAAGTAGGTGCATATTGTAAAACACTGGATCTGTGATGTAATACTTGACACGTGATGTATTCTTGGTATTTCATCATCGATTGTGTGTGTCAGCTATTGATCTAGGGACTGGCACAATAAGCGCAGAGATTCGGGCCACTTGGCTTTGGTGGTGGCGCCTCAGGTTGGAGGATATAAATTCACTAAGGTACTCATGGACGGAGGTAGCAGCATCAATTTCCTTTATTATGAAATTTCTGTCGCATGGGATTGACTGATAAAAATCTTAAACCGTCAAACACTGTCTTTCACAGTGTGGTTCCTGGTAAGTCGGCATACCCAGTTGGTAAGATAGCCCTGGAGGTTGCTTTTGGGGATGACTATGATTCCAGATCTGAGGCATTGACCTTTGAAGTGGTTAAGATCAAGAGCCCTTATCATGCTCTGTTTGGGCGGCTTGCTTATGCTAAGTTTATGGCAAGGCCTTGTTATGTTTACTTGCAGCTAAAGATGCCGGGTCACAAGGGCACTATAACGGTGCATGGGAGTAGCAAGATAGCTTTGGAGTGTGAAAAAGGTGACGCTGCTTACGCTGAGTCTGTCTGCGCAATAGAGGAGTTGAAGTTTTATAGAGACAATGTTGGCCCGGCAGATTTGACCTCTTTGAAAAAGCCAACTACGGAGCATGATCCGGCCTTGAAGTTTAAATCGGCAGATGACACCAAGCTGGTTGATTTCATTCCTGGCGATTCATCCAAGCAGTTCAGCATCAGTGCTAATATGGATCCGAAATAGGAAAGCGCGCTCATCGAGTTCATCCGTGAGAACCGGGACATCTTTGCATGGAAACCTTCTGATGCCAGGTGTACCGAGGGAACTCGCTGAGCACACTCTTAATATTGATCCTAAGTTTAAGCCGGTCAAGCAGTTTCTTCATCATTTTAATGAAGAGAGGCGTAAGGCCATTGGTGAAGAAGTGGCCCGGCTCTTGGCGGCTGGGTTCATTGTTAAAGTTTTTCATCCTGAGTGGTTGGCTAACCCAGTGCTGGTGCTTAAGAAGAACGACACTTGGCATATGTGTGTGGATTACATAGACTTAAATAAGGCTTGTTTGGCTGATCCTTTTTCTCTCCCTCGTATTGATCAAAATATTGATGCCACGACGGGTTGTGATTGTTTGAGCTTTTTGGATGCTTATTATGGTTATCATCGGATCAAAATTGCAGTTAAGGACCAGGAGAAGACAGCTTTCATTACTCCGTTTGGAGCCTTCTGCTATGTGTCCATGCCTTTTGGGCTCAAGAGTGCCCAGGCGACTTACCAACGATGCGTGCAAAATTGCCTTCATAATCAAATCGGGCGAAATGTTCATGGATGACATTGTGGTGAAATCAGAAGGAGACCCTGATTGATGATTTGAATGAAACCTTTGACAATCTTCGGGTTTATAGGATGATGCTTAACCCGGCCAAGTGTGTTTTTGGTGTACCAGCTGGTACACTTTTGGGTTTTCTGGTTTCCAACAGAGGCATTGAAGCTAACCCGGAGAAAATCAAGGCCATCACTTCCTTGGCTAAGCTGGCATGTGTCAATGATGTTCAACGTCTGGCAGGTCATATTGTAGCCTTGAGCCGGTTCATAAGCCGGTTGGGTGAAAAGGCTATACCATTGTACCAGATGATGAAGAAAACAGATCACTTTGTTTGGAGTGATGCTGCTAATCAAGCATTTGAGGACTTGAAGAAACAATTGGCTGAGCCGCCGGTTCTTGTTGCTCCCATTGACAAGGAGCCCTTGCTGTTATATGTGGCTGCCAATAGCCGAGCTGTTAGTGTTGCCATTGTGGTGGAAAGGAAGGAAACAGACAAAGAATATCCGGTTCAACGGCCGGTTTACTATATCAGTGAGGTCCTTATTGAGTTCAAACAAAGGTATCCATATTGGTAGAAGCTTGTGTATGGGGTTTTTATGGCTAGTCGGAAGCTTAAGTAGTATTTTCTGGGTCATCCTCTCATTGTGGTTAGTTTTGCCCCTTTAGGGGATATCATCCAAAACAGAGAAGCCACATGTCGGGTAGCTAAATGGGCCATTGAGCTTGGACCTCATGGTTTAAAGTATGTGCCTCGTACAGCCATCAAATCTCAAGCACTTGTGGATTTCATCAATGATTGGACAGAGTTACAGATGCCTGAGGAGAAGCCGGATAACACATATTGAACTATTCACTTTGATGTGTCCAGACAGTTGGAAGGCTTGGGGGCTAGAGTTGTATTGACTTCCCCACGAGGTGATAAATTTTCTTATGTTCTCGGTTGATGTTCCCTTGTACTAACAATGCAGCTGAATATGAGGCCCTGCTCTACGGTCTTCGGATGGCTAAGGAGATGAACTTAAGCCGGGTGAGGTGCTTTGGCGACTCAGATCTGGTAGCTCGGCAAGTTTCTGGCACTTGGGATTCTAAAGATCCACTCATGGCGGCTTATCGTCGAGAGGTCGATGCTATCGCAGGTCACTTCAAGGGTTATCAAGTTGAACATGTTGATCGCAGGAAAAATGAGGCGGCTGATGCTTTAAGCCGGTTAGGGTCTCAGCGTAAGCCGGTGCCACCTAACACTTTCCTAGATATTCTGCATAACCCTTCTATCAAATTGCCTACAAAGGAGGATATTGCTATTCCTGCCCCGGAGGCACAGCTGGTGGCAGCTCTTCATGCTATTCCTGATTGGACAGTTCCCTATTTGGCTTATATGACTCGAGGCAAGTTACTTGAGGACGAAACTTTGGCCAGACAGATAACCCGGCGGTCTAAGTCAATGCCTATTATCAATGGGGAATTACATGATCGTAGTGTCATAGGGGCGTTTCAACGTTGTGTTTCTCCTGAAGAAGGCTGTGAGATTCTACGAGAGAATCATGAGGGGGATTGCAGTCATCATGCCGGGTCTAAATCTCTTGTAGCCAAGGCTTTTCTTCATGGGTTCTATTGGCTGATGGCGCACGCTGATGCAGAGGACCTAGTCAGTAGATGTGATGGTTGTCAGAAGTTCTCACGACGCGCTCATGTGCCGGCTCAAGAATTAAGGATGATTCCAATTACTTGGCCATTTGCAGTCTGGGGGCTTGATATGGTTGGGCCTTTCAAAAGGTCCAAGGACAAAAAGACGCACCTCCTAGTAGTGGTTGATAAGTTTACGAAGTGGGTTGAAGTAGAGCCGGTCAGTAAATGTGACGTGGTGACGGCGGTTCAATTCATGAAAAGGGTGATTTTCCGTTTTGGTTTTCCCCACAGTATTATAACTGATAATGGCACTAATCTATCCAAGTTGCCATGGAGGAATTTTGTCAATGTGAGCATATCCAGCTTGATGTATCATCAATGGCTCACCCCCAGTCTAATGGTCAAGCAGATAGAGCTAATCAAGAAATCCTGAGAGGCATCAAGCCCCGGCTTATGGTTCCTTTGCAGAGGAAACTGGGTTGTTGGGTGGAGGAGTTACCCTCAGTATTATGGAGTATCAATACTACCCCCAATAGATCTACGGGTTACACGCCTTTCTTCATGGTTTACGGAGCGGAGGCGGTTCTCCCTAGTGACATCCGTCATGATTCACCCCGTGTGGCGGCTTATGTTGAAGCTGATAATGAAAAGGCACGTCAAGATGCACTTGACCTATTAGATGAGGAGCGTGACCTCGCGGCGGCTCGATCAGCGATTTATCAGCAAGATCTGCGTCATTATCACAGCCGCCGGGTTAAGAGCAAAACCTTTCAAGAAGGTGACTTGGTGCTCCGGCTTATTCAGGATCAAACTGATATGCATAAACTATCTCCACCTTGGGACGGGCCCTTTGTGGTCAGCAAGAATCTAAACAATGGATCATACTACCTTGTCGATGTTCGAGACCACAAGGACTCACGCACGTCGGAGGAGGAGACCCGTCGGCCGTGGAATATTGCTCATCTTCGGCCTTACTACACTTGAGCCGTCGGCTCTTACAATGTACATATCTTGACAATGTATATATTACGATGATTATAATAAAGATGCACCCCTGCTAATACATGGTCTCTGTTCTTTTCATCTCAAAGAATAATAAGTCTTTTTCACAACGAATGGTCACTTGGGGGCTTCCTACTCATATTTGAAGCATAGCTGTGAATATCCCTCTTGATCGGCGCAATGCCACACTTATGGTCACTTGGGGGCTTCCTGCTCATATTTGAAGCATAGCTGTGAATATCCCTCTTGATCGGCGCAATGCCACACTTATGGTCACTTGGGTGCTTCCTGCTCATATTTGAAGCATAGCTGTGAATATCCCTCTTGATCGGCGCAATGCCACACATATGGTCACTTGGGGGCTTCCTGCTCATATTTGAAGCATAGCTGTGAATATCCCTCTTGATCGATGCAATGCCACACTTCTGGTCACTTGGGGGCTTCCTGCTCATATTTGAAGCATAGCTGTGAATATCCCTCTTGATCGGCTGAATGCCACAAACCATTTGGGGGCTTCCTACTCATATTTGAAGCATAGCTGTGAATATCCCTCTTGGTCCGGCTCATACGCCATGCTCACAAACCACTTGGGGGCTTCCTGCTCATATTTGAAGCATAGCTGTGAATATCCCTCTTGGTCCGGCTCATATGCCATACTCACAAACCACTTGGGGGCTTCCTGCTCATATTTGAAGCATAGCTGTGAATATCCCTCTTGGTCTGGCTCATACGCCATGCTCACAAACCACTTGGGGGCTTCCTGCTCGTATTTGAATCATAGTTGTGAATATCCCTCTTGGTCCGGCTCATACACCATGCTTACAAAGCACTTGGGGGCTTCCTGTTCAAACATAGGTGTATTCACCAAAGAGAACATACCGTTACTACCCCTTGTTGTGTAAGGCGCCAGGATATGATGATATTAAATACTTGGAAGTATCATCTTCTAAATTTTGGGTTATCACTCTTACTGCATTGGTATGGTAAGCCAGCAGTTTTTAATTACATAGCATAGGTATGATATTTTTTATATAATCATGATTATATCGGCCTTGGTTATGAATTGTTTTAGTCACCAGTGGTTTTATATGCGGTGTTATGACCCGCCTGCGGTAAACCGCCAGGGCAATTTTGATCTATTTGTGTGCAGGGTAATGATAAATCTCATCTGCATAAATCAACGTTATCATAAGCATAGAATGATAGCTTTTCAAATGGCGGGTCAAACAGTGTTGCACAAAGCAAAAACGTGCACAGTGGCACGACAGATCAAAGTTTCACTAGCCTATTACATGACTCAGTGAGCCAAAAAGATCAAGTGTTTTCAGAAGTTCAAATATTTGAACTGCCCAACGGATCAATCTTCTTGTCCTTGATGACTTGAAGCTTCCGGTTCATCCTTCTCCGGTTCTTCATCCTCCACCGTCTAGAAGTTGGGTGATGACCAGTCAATGCCACGCAAGGCTTGGAATTCAGCTTCATCATCTATAAGGTCGGACATATCAACTTCAGGGGAGAAAGTATGCTTACAGATTGGGGGAATCAGATCCATCACTTTATACGTAGGAGTGGGCATCTTCTAGTTTTCTGCATCATAAGCCGGCTGATATTTTGAGAGATTTGTTTCATCAGCAATCAGAGTCGCTAGAGGACGTATCTCTTTAACACAGGCAATAAATTCTTTCTAGTCAAAAGAAGTGTCATCTTCTTTTAAGCTTGGATACCCAGTAGCGACCTCGACCGGGTCTAGCTCTGGTAACTATGCCTTGACACGGCTCAAGGCCGTCACAGCACCGGCTCTTGCACATGATTGTTTTATCTCTTGAATCCTCACAGACAGAATTGACAATTTTTTCAAGATATCACTCAGCAGATTGGGTCCTTGATTTGTTGTAGAAATCGTGGCTAGTGTGCACTGAGTTTCGGTATGTAGCTGTTCAATAAGCGTATATACCGCTTTAAGCTTCACCAGCGAATCTTGACTAAGGTTGCTGCTCCTCGAACCTGTATAACAATCATGGAGTGATGAGCGGTGGTTTATGATATAAAAATAAGAGATTCAATTTTCATGCTGGCGAGGTGGCTCACCAAAGATAGCAGAAACCATCTAGGATACACGGTGTTTTAAACCGGTAAGCTCAGTGGTCACATTTTGAAGATCAGCTTGTGCTTTTTCGGCCCGCTGCGTTAGAGCAGTTTTCTCCTCAACCCAGGCGGTCCTTTCAGCATCAAAACCGGTCTTCAACTTTTCTGTCTCCTCCAGACTAAATTTGAATTTTGAGTCGGCTTTCCGGGTCTCAGATTCTTGAACCTCCAGCCGAGTTTTCATATCAGCCAATTTTGATTGAAGTTGAGCAGTGGCGTTCTGTATAAGCACAGATTTGCAATCACATTCATATCCGGGTTACAGGAATATAAGTCCCAAGCCTTTTGCAAGCAACAACACTTGGCACTTGGGGGCTAATGCCTACCATAAAATTCTTCATACAACTGCTTATATGACTAAGTCCCAAGCACTTTGCAAGCAACAGTACTTAGCACTTGGGGGCTAATGAATATTTGCTCATGTTTCATTACTACTTTATGATGACCCGACAATGCCTCAGACAACCACAGCCGGCTCATGGAGGCTACATGAGTAAGTTCTGTTCTTTAAACAATGATAAGTACCGGTTCATTCATGCTGATTAAACCGGCCCTTGGGGGCTACGGATGCAATGTTAATCATTCAAAATCCGGTTTAACTCTAATGGTGAAAGCCAGCTTGGCGAGGATTCTACCAAAGATGTTTTTTATACTCATGGCTACTCTAAGTCTACAGCATATTCAATCATATCATACGCATTAGACTTGGGGGCTGACAGGATATGCATACTATATTAAGCCGGAGTTCATACCTCATATTTCTAGTGCATCTATTTCACCATGTCAATCTCAAGTTCGCGACTGGTATGGACTTGATTGAGATAACCAGAGAGTACTTCATTGGCGCTTAGTTGAGAGTAATCAGCAATATCAAATCTCACTTTTCGCCTTTCGAGGTACTCCTCCTTGGCAGAGTGCTTGGCCAAAACAGCGGGTTGTCCTGGTTCTTTAAAGCTGGTCCCAGTAATCACAACAACGTCAGTGGATGTTCCTGACAGTTTAATGGGGCTTGACGATTCAGTGCCCAAAGGGTTGACATTTGTAGGGTCACTGGAAAGGTCAGGAAATTCTTGTGGAATGGCATGGACGGGCTCTTGAGGTTGTGGCATGGAGGTGTCAGAGGCTGGAGTTTGCTGCTCTGGTTCATGGACTTTGGGCTCTTCAGCCAGTTTGGTCACCTTTGCTTTCTTGCTAGGCTTTGCTTGTCCACTGCACGGGTTATGAGAGATTAGTACAAGTATAAGAGCATAAGGAGATAGGGAATAAAAGCAATTGTTGTTACCCAGGAGCAGTCTTCAAAGCCGGCAGCTGGGTCTGTGATGAGTCGCCGGAGGAAGAGCGAGAAGCCTCCTGGTAGTTTGAATCGGAAGAATTAAGTGGCTGGCGAATGAGACCCGCCAGTGGATAAAAGGAGTTTAAGTTCGGAAGGACCTCGTTTCGACGTTTCCACGGAGCTGGAGTATTCAGTAAGCCGGAGGATAATTCTTCACCTCCGCTGGTTCGAGTCTGTCACCGGCTCTCGTGCTGCTGTTGCTTCAAAAGAAAGTGAGGATCCAAATGAGCTAAGGGGTGTGAAAAGCTTACTTTCCGGGTTACCCATCGATTTTCTGTCTTGGCAAAGGTGCTGAGCCGGAGGAAATAATAGTTACCTCTTCTTCAACTGCTTGGCTGGCCCCCGTGTCATCCTGATAATAATCAGTGTCAATAAGGTGATTGAAAAAGGAGCCAAGGGAGTCAAGGGCTACCTCTGACTCAGAGCTGTCATTCAGTTCAAACATATCGAAAGCACTTGATTTCTTCTTATTTTTCTTGACAGATTTCTTGGCGGCTTTCTTGGCAACCTTGGCCTTTTTGGCAGCTTCATGGTCATATTGCTTTTACCAAAAGTCAGATTCAGCCTGTGAAAGTCATCAAAGTTGAATTAATAGAATAGTTGAAGGATGAGATAAAATTAAGTGATTTAGAGACTCACATCCGGTGGCGGGTTAAGTTTGGAGAAAGGGTTCAGACCCACTGAAAGTGCAACTATCCCTAGGTGGTTTTGGTAATTCATAACAACATATAGCTCATTGAGCTAATGCTATTCCAAGATGATTATTTCAGGAAAGCTCAATGATTGGCATGGCATGGATGTGAAAGTGGAACCCTCAAAATGCTAAGGACAATGGATTGGCTCAAGCTCAAAAGATCAAGACTCTTCATTTCATATTTTAGTGATCCAAGATCACATTGAGTCTTTAGGAAAAGCCAATACTATTAAGGAGGGATGAGGTGTTGCTTAATGAGCCTCTTGCTTCATGTGCTTAGTGATATGCTCCAAAATCCTCAACTACTTTCCCATATCCACATATGACCTAAACTCTAAGCCAAACTCGGTCCTACCGATTCTTCCTATCCGGCGCCACCGAGTTTCACTTGTCATTAGCCACTGCCAAACCCTAGCAATTCGGTTCTACCGATAAGGATCTCGGTCCCACCGAGATGGCGTTGCAAACTCTCTGTTTCCCTTTCGTAACTTTTCGGTCCCACCGAAAGAGCGAATCGATCCCACCGAGATTGCAATGTAAACTCAATGTTTCCCCTTTGTAACTTTTCGGTCTCACCAAGTTCCACTCGGTCCCACCGAAAGAGCAAATCGGTCCCACCGAGTTTGCCTGACCAACTCTTTGGTTAGCTAATTACCAAACTCGGTCTCACCGAGTTTGTGTGATCGGTCTCACCGAGATTACGTTATGCCCAAACCCTAACCGAATCGGTCCTACCGAGTTGCATGTCAGTCCCACCGAAATTCCTAACGGTCACTAGGTTTACTACTTCGGTCAGACCGAGTTTATTTATTCGGTCCCACCGAGATTGGAAAACTGTGTAACGGTTGGATTTTGTGTGGAGGCTATATATACCCCTCCACCTCCTTCTCATTCAGTGAGAGAGCCATCAGAACACACACATCATTCCAACTCATTTATTCTGAGAGAGAACCACCTACTCATGTGTTGAGACCAAGACATTCCATTCCTACCATATGAATCTTGATCTCTAGCCTTCCCAAGTTGCTTTCCACTCAAATCTTCTTTCCACCAAATCCAAATCCTATGAGAGAGAGTTGAGTGTTGGGGAGACTATCATTTGAAGCACAAGAGCAAGGAGTTCATTACCTACACACCATTTGTTACTTCTTGGAGAGTGGTGTCTCCTAGATTGGCTAGGTGTCACTTGGGAGCCTCCGACAAGATTGTGGAGTTGAACCAAGGAGTTTGTAAGGGCAAGGAGATCGCCTACTTCGTGAAGATCTACCGCTAGTGAGGCAAGTCCTTCGTGGGCGATGGCCATGGTGGGATAGACAAGGTTGCTTCTTCGTGGACCCTTTGTGGGTGGTTGCTTCTTCGTGGACCCTTCGTGGGTGGAGCCCTTCGTGGACTCGCGCAACCGTTGCCCTTGGGTGGAGCCCTGTGTGGACTCGCGCAACCGTTACCCTTCGTGGGTTGAAGTCTCCATGAACGTGGATGTAGGATAGCACCACCTATCCGAACCACGGGAAAAACATCCGTGTCTCCAATAGCGTTTGAATTCTCCAAACCCTTCCCTTTACATTCTTGCAAGTTGCATGCTTTACTTTCCGCTACCAATATACTCTTTGCATGCTTGCTTGAATTGTGTGATGATTGCTTGACACTTCCTAAAATAGCAAAAATCTGCCAAGAACTAAAATTGGGAAAAGGTTAAGTTTTTATTTGGTCAAGTAGTCTAATCACCCCCCCTCTAGACATACTTTCGATCCTACAAGTGGTATCAGAGCTTTGGTCTCCATTTGCTTGATCTCCATAGCTTTTGGTGGTCATAGCCTTGGTTTCACAACCTAGGAGAGTATGGCGTCTAGCGAGGGAAATTATCACCGTAGAGGTCCTTACTTTGATGGTACTAATTTTGCTAGTTGGAAGCATAAAATGAAAATGCATATTCTTGGACATAACCCCGCCGTTTGGGCTATTGTGTGTGTTGGTTTGCAAGGTGACTTCTTTGATGGGAGAGAACCAAACCGTGAAGCTACCGCGGATGAGTTGAAGATGTTGCAATACAATGCTCAAGCTTGTGATATTCTCTTCAACGGATTGTGCCCCGAAGAATTCAACAAAATCAGCCGCCTTGAGAATGCAAAGGAAATTTGGGACACTTTGATTGATATGCACGAAGGTACCGACTCCATCAAGGAATCCAAGTTGGATGTGCTTCAAAGCCAACTTGACAAGTTCAAGATGAAGGATGGTGAAGGTGTCGCTGAAATGTACTCTAGGCTTGCTCTCATCACAAATGAGATTGCCGGCTTAGAAGTGAAGAGATGACCGATAGATTCATCATCAAGAAGATTCTAAGAGCTTGGATGGAAAATATGATACCATGTGCACATTGATCCAAATGATGCCCAATTACAAAGATCTCAAGCCAAACGGAGGTGATTGGAAGAATTGTTGCTCATGAGATGTCACTTAAGGATAAAGAGGAACTTCACAACAAATCAAGTGGTGCCTACAAAGCCTCATGTGAAGCCCCTACATCATCAAGTGAGAAACAAGACTTCAATGAAGAATTGAGCTTAATGGTGAAGAACTTCAACAAGTTCTACAAGAGTAGAAGCAAAGATAGAAGCTCCAAGTCAAGGTCCTACAATGACAAAAGATCTTCTAGTCGAGAGCGAAACTGTTACAATTGTGGAAGACCCGGACACTATTCCAATGAGTGTACGGCTCCCTACAAGAGAAGAGAAGATTCTCCAAAAAGAAGAAGCAAAGGATCACCACCAAGAGAGAGAAGGAGTAGAGATGATCGAAGATACTCACGTCGAAGCAAGGATTCGGAAAGGAAGGAAAATCATCAAGGAGCTACACAAGACGAAGACATCAAGCTCATGTTGGTGAATGGGTATCCGGCTCCGACTCCGACAGCCACTCCGAGAGAAGTTATCACTCCGACTCCGAAGATATTCAAGATGAAGGTGTTGCCGGTCTAGCACTTGTGTCAACCAACTCCTATGACATATTTGACTCACCAAATGAAGGAATTGGAAGATGCTTCATGGCCAAAGGTCCTAAGGTAACACACCCCGAGTATGTTGATTTCAATAGTGATGAAGATGACTTGTTAGGTGATGATTTGATTGGTGACAACTCTAGTGATGAATACTATGATGAAAGAACAATTAATCATGCTAATCAAGATAAAACGAATGACAATGATAAGGAGAAGATTGAGGCTCTAACTAAAGAACTAAAAACTCTTAAGTTAGCTCATGACACTATCTTCGAAGATCATCAAGAACTTTTAAGGGCTCATGAGAAGCTACGCTTTGAAAAGCTCAATCTTGAGCAAGAGCATGAGTTCTTAAAGGCAATCATTGATGATCTCCGCAAGAAAAGTTCTTCTTACATTGCCAAGCGTTTACTCTTATCCACTTACATGCCTCAAGTCACGTCTAACAAGAAAGATTCTTCCTCTAGTAGTAACAATGATCATGCTAAATCCAATATTGTTGCTTCTAGTAGTTCTCTTAATTCCACTAATGATTCTCTTAGCCAAGTTACACTTGAGCAAGAAAATAGCTTATTGAAGGGAATTATAGAGAAAGGAGTGTACAAGATCCTTGCCGGGAGTAAGCAATTCGAGGAAATTGTGCGCAAGCAAGGAATGCACCGGAAGAATCAAGGTGTTGGTTTTGAACGAAAGTTCAATGCCAATGGAGTTAAATGGGAAGAAGATCAATACCCCAAGACAAAGTTTGTCCCTCAACAAGAGAAGTATACTTCTTTCAAGGGGACACAAGCTCAAGATGATCTTCCACCACAAGACTACGAGCAAAAAGGCAAGGACAAGCTTCAAGAGGAAATTGATGCATTTGAAGAAGCTCCTAAGACCTTAGTCAAGTGGATTCCCAAGACTTCTTCAAGTTCCACTTCATCAAGTACGACTACAACTCCAAGGGTTCCCATCAAGATGATGTGGATCCAAAAGAAGAAGAACTAGAGAGTTCTTGAGGGTGACTCCGCCAACATACTTCATTCTTATCATTTTGGCAAGAACAAGTGCAATCAACTTCCACATATTGCACTAGTTCAAGGAGTCACAAACCCTCTTGTTGGTAAGACAAGGGACAAGGTAACCTAAAGCTTTCATGGACATCATCTTGTGTGTGCATCACTCTATGTCTATGGATATCCTTGTTTGTTCCTTGTGGGACTAACCCATGTAGGTATTGAAAGTGCAATTCACTCAAATGGATAGCTCCAAGTGATCTACATCAACATTGAGCATCCACATCTTCAACATCTACATGAAGTCATCATCGACAAAACCCAAGGTTAGTTCATCCCTCTTAGGGGGGATATCACATCTAGGGGGAGCTTTACTCTAAGACTTGAGCTAAAGCAACTCTAAAGATGTGAACAAAACAGTGCTTTATGTAAAAGTGGTAACCCCACTTGAGCTTAAACGATGAGTATGACCTACGATCAAGTGTTCTCACTTGACTCCTAAGTCAATATACTCATATATAGATGACCTAGTCATCGCAAATTGCTTGATAGATGCTAGAATTGGTTGTGCATGCTTTGCCACATATTTCATTTGCTATCTTATTGTGTGAGCATGCTGATTGCATACTTTACTCATTCGAGGACATCCACTTGTTGTTTTGATTGTTTGGCTTTATCTTCTTTTGCCAAGTGGATGGACAAGAATGCCTAAGAACCTCCTCTAGCTATCTATGCTTTTCTCATCTCAAACTCTATTCATGCTGCATCACAAAATTTGATCAAGTCAGATTCGAACCACTCTGTGTGAGGAGCGCTCGGAGTCCCCGATTCGTCATAGACTTAAACTTCCAAAACCTCTTTATGAATCTCGGTCTAGCCGATACTCCATTTTCGGTCCTACCGAGTTCATTAAGCTGATCTAGGTTTTCGATCTCAGTGCAACCGATTTGACCGTTTCGGTCACACCGAGTTGCAATAACTGCACACAGTTTTGCATCTCGGTGCCACCAAGTTGTTCCACTCGGTCACACCGACAGGGTCGGGCTATATATAGTGACGGGCAGAATTTTGGAAATTTCTCCAAAACCTCCTCGCCCGCGCGATAGCCTGCTCTGCCTTCGTGGTCTCCGGATCGTCTTCTCGCCGCCAGCAGCCTCTAGTCGCTGGTCTCCGCCGCCGTCAACGGAATTCTGCCCCGCCGTTGCCGCCGTTGCGAGTCTCTGCCAAACTAGGGTATGGACTCGATCTTTGTGCTATTCTCCACTCCGATTCCTAGCACATTGTGATCATCATGATTCTTGCCACGATTGAAACACTCCTATCCAGTCAATGAACTCGTAGATTAAGCTTAATTCGAAAATTTTAGGGTTAGGTTTCCGCCGAAACCATCTCGGACCCACCGAGTTGAAAAACTCGGTCCCACCGATCTGCCTTTTGCCATTGCACAAGTAAAACTTGGTCTGACCGAGAATAACTTATCGGTGCGACCGATTTTGGAATTCTGTGAAACCCTAGCAGTCTCGGTGCCACCGAACTGTGACTCGGTCTGACCGAGTTCACCAGTTCTGGTGCCAAAACTGCTTCGGTGTCACCGAGTTTGAAAATCGGTAGATCCGAGATGCTTTCTGTGGAAAACTAAAACTAAGTTTTTGAATTAATCTTTTGCAAAAATCTCTGCTTTTTGTGATGCTCATCCACTCTATCTTATCCATAATCTATTCACAGGGTCAGCAGTCAGTTTGCAACATGTCTGATCAAAGTGACAGCCAGAACCTCTCAGAGCAGCAAGTGGTCATGAGTGAGGGCACTAGTCCCTCCAGTTCATCTAATGAAGGCAGCAGGAGCACCCCCAGCAATCTGCCTAAGGCTGCCACATGTCAAAGGAAGAAGAGAACGTCTGATTCTGAAGATGAGGACTATGTGGCAGAGGAGGAGGCCACTTCCAAAAGAGTTGAGCCAGCTCAAGGCTCAAAGCCAGGCCTGAAAGTCAAGAGGCCAGCAGGCAGGCAGCCAATGTCAAAGGCTAGAGCCTCCACTGAGAAGCCTGCTCCCATTGAGCCTGTTGCAGCTAAGGGCAAAAAGAGGAAGGAGAGAGTAAAGAAGACTGTAGCCAAAGTGCTTGGGAGAGCCTCCATCATGGTAGAAGAGGAGGAGGAAGAAGAAGAAGAGGCAGCTGCACCAGCGCCCAAGGCAGCCAAACTTATGGGAGATTCCATAAGGTCAGGAACAGCTGCATCCAAGCCCAAGGAAGCACCCAAGGCTGCACCTAAGCCTAAGACAGCACCAAAGAGAAACACAAGGAGTATACCTGTCGTAGAAAAGAACAAGGCCCCAGTGCCTGAAGCTACTGAAGAAGAGGAAGAGAGTGTCCTTCGGAAGCTCAAGCCCAAGATCCCAGACCACAATGATGCTCATCCTGTGGCTGAGGATATGAAGCTCAGGAGAGATTCAGGGCTGAGGAAGTGGAGAGAAGCAGATCCGTATGCTTCTAGGAGAAGGACTGCCGTGGATTACAGGTTTCATACAAAGGAGCAACAAGATTTTTATGAGACTGTTTTGCTTGACAAGAAGCCAATCGTTTGTGACATGAGATGGGTCGACTGGACCTACATCAAGGAGAATGAAGAGTACTACCCAGGAGTTCAGGACAGCTTCAGAGCGTGTGGAGTAGAGGACTTTGTTGGGCAGAAGCTCACAAAGTGGAACAAGGAACTCATCATGCAGTTCTACTCCACAGCTCACTTTTATCCAGATGGGAGGATTACATGGATGTCTGAGGGTACAAGGTACCAATCTACAGTGGCTGAGTGGGCACAGATCATCAATGCCCCAGAAGAGCAAGATGAGGACTTGGATATCTATGCCAAGAAGAAGATGGACCATAACTCCATGTCCAACATGTACAAGGAAATTCCCAATGAAGCTCTTGACACATTCAAGTTTGGCTCATTGCATTATCTGCTATCAGGATTGCCTACGATCAATTGGATACTAAGGCACACCTTACTGCCCAAGTCTGGAGATCACAAGATGATCAGAGGCCATGCTATCAACTTGCTACATGTGTTTGATGTGCCTCAGAAATTCAAGGTCATGAGTCTCATTGTGGAAACCATTAAGAGGACAGCTGCAGATCAGAAGAGGAGCTGTGGATATGCCCCTCAGATTCAGGAGCTCATCAACTCCAAGATGGGCACGGGCGTATATTTGTTGGATAAGGAACACCTGCCCATCCGTCCAGATTTTGAGAACAATGAAGTTGTGATGACAGAGAATGAGCCATCGTCTGCACAAGCATATGCAAAGAAGGAGAAGGCGAGGAAAGAAAAAGCTGCCAGGATGCCTACTCAAGCAGAGGCATCTGAGTACTTCTTGAAGACCAAACAAGAGCAGCTCGGTTACTTGATTGCATCCACGCTGAGAATTGAGCAAAGTCTGGCCAACATCACTAAAAATCAGCAGAGCCTAGAGAGGATCATGGAACAGAAGTTCTATGACTTGGATGTCAAGGTAACAGAAGTTCAGTCTGCAGTGGAGCAGCTCCAGGAGGACATGAATGAGAGGAGAGGAAGGACTACCACTCATGCTTTTTCTAGAGTGCCACGAGGCCCGAGGTCGTCTGCCGTGCCAGTTGCTGACACTAGAGCCACCACCTCAGCACCAGCTACAGCCTCAGCTCCAGCATCTACCTCAGCTCCAACTCCAGCGACTACTTCAACATCTACAGAAGCCTTCGTCCTTGGAGTGATCCGGACTCCACCACCACCTGAAGATCAAGCCTGAGCGACGACTTAGCACTATGCATTTTCTAGGAACTTTTTGGTAACTTGTTGCCAAAGGGGGAGAAGATGTATAGATCATAGGCTTCGAGAGAGAGAGTGTTGTTTTTCTCTCTTGCTTTATTTGGTGGTTTTTTGAACTTTGTTTGCTTGTGTGTGAGATACTATGTCCTTATGTCTGTGAGACATCGATGATCATGTGTTTGATCATAAGCTACACTTAATGTTTGCTTAATGCTTGCTTAAATATTATCATTCTATCTATTGTGATCATTCACTATTCTTGGTGATGAGTGCATGTATTTCATTCTTATCATTTTGAGCGCTCCACCAAGATGTATGTGACATGGAAGAGTAACCCATGATTCTAACTCTTTGTGCATTTGCAGTCCAAAGCAAATTTTAAATATGCACAAATTTAGGGGGAGCTCTTACTTATCACATACTTCTCAAAGCGACGATATATTTCATGCTTATTATCATTTGTCGAAGCTTTGATCTATATGTTGTCATCAATTACCAAAAAGGGGGAGATTGAAAGTGCAACTATCCCTAGGTGGTTTTGGTAATTCATAACAACATATAGCTCATTGAGCTAATGCTATTCCAAGATGATTATTTCAGGAAAGCTCAATGATTGGCATGGCATGGATGTGAAAGTGGAACCCTCAAAATGCTAAGGACAATGGATTGGCTCAAGCTCAAAAGATTAAGACTCTTCATTTCGTATTTTAGTGATCCAAGATCACATTGAGTCTTTAGGAAAAGCCAATACTATTAAGGAGGGATGAGGTGTTGCTTAATGAGCCTCTTGCTTCATGTGCTTAAGTGATATGCTCCAAAATCCTCAACTACTTTCCCATATCCACATATGACCTAAACCCTAAGCCAAACTCGGTCCTACCGATTCTTCCTATCCGGCGCCACCGAGTTTCACTTGTCATTAGCCACTGCCAAACCCTAGCAATTCGGTTCTACCGATAAGGATCTCGGTCCCACCGAGATGGGGTTGCAAACTCTCTGTTTCCCTTTCGTAACTTTTCGGTCCCACCGAAAGAGCGAATCGGTCCCACCGAGATTGCAATGTAAACTCAGTGTTTCCCCTTTGTAACTTTTCGGTCTCACCGAGTTCCACTCGGTCCCACCGAAAGAGCAAATCGGTCCCACCGAGTTTGCCTGACCAACTCTCTGGTTAGCTAATTACCAAACTCGGTCTCACCGAGTTTGTGTAATCGGTCTCACCGAGATTACGTTATGCCCAAACCCTAACCGAATCGGTCCTACCGAGTTGCATGTCAGTCCCACCGAAAATTCCTAACGGTCACTAGGTTTACTACTTCGGTCGACCGAGTTATTGATTCGGTGTCCCACCGAGATTGGTAAAACTGTGTAACGGTTGGATTTTTGTGTGGAGGCTATATATACCCCTCCACCTCCTCTTCATTCGTGGAGAGAGCCATCAGAACACCACACATTCCAACTCATTTGTTCTGAGAGAGAACCACCTACTCATGTGTTGAGACCAAGATATTCCATTCCTACCATATGAATCTTGATCTCTAGCCTTCCCCAAGTTGCTTTCCACTCAAATCTTCTTTCCACCAAATCCAAATCTATGAGAGAGAGTTGAGTGTTGGGGAGACTATCATTTGAAGCACAAGAGCAAGGAGTTCATCATCAACACACCATCTATTACCTTTTTTGGAGAGTGGTGTCTCCTAGATTGGTTAGGTGTCACTTGGGAGCCTCCGACAAGATTGTGGAGTTGAACCAAGGAGTTTGTAAGGGCAAGGAGATCGCCTACTTCGTGAAGATCTACCGCTAGTGAGGCAAGTCCTTCGTGGGCGATGGCCATGGTGGGATAGACAAGGTTGCTTCTTCGTGGACCCTTTGTGGGGTGGTTGCTTCTTCGTGGACCCTTCGTGGGTGGAGCCCTTCGTGGACTCGCGCAACCGTTGCCCTTGGGTGGAGCCCTGTGTGGACTCGCGCAACCGTTACCCTTCGTGGGTTGAAGTCTCCATGAACGTGGATGTAGGATAGCACCACCTATCCGAACCACGGGAAAAACATCCGTGTCTCCAATAGCGTTTGAATTCTCCAAACCCTTCCCTTTACATTCT
This sequence comes from Triticum urartu, assembly GCF_003073215.2. Taxonomy (NCBI): domain Eukaryota; kingdom Viridiplantae; phylum Streptophyta; class Magnoliopsida; order Poales; family Poaceae; genus Triticum; species Triticum urartu. Next base: position 386,279,028 of record NC_053025.1, on the reverse strand, counting down.
TGCAAGTTGCATGCTTTACTTTCCGCTGCCAATATACTCTTTGCATGCTTGCTTGAATTGTGTGATGATTGCTTGACACTTCCTAAAATAGCAAAAATCTGCCAAGAACTAAAATTGGGAAAAGGTTAAGTTTTTATTTGGTCAAGTAGTCTAATCACCCCCCCTCAAGACATACTTTCGATCCTACACCCACTCTGCTCCAGTCTTCCGGATCTTCATTCAGAAGGGACTTTGTCATTTCATTGATTGCCTCATCAGTTAAACACATGGAACTGTGGCACAGTGGATCCTTTATACCACCCGTATAAGAACACATTAAGCCGGGTCGGCGGCTCAAGGGTATAATTCGCCAAGAAACCCAGCACCGAAGCAAGTCAATGCCAGTTAACCCATTACCCAGCAGAGCCTTTGTTGGGGAACGTAGTAATTTCAAAAAAATTCCTACGCACACGCAGGATCATGGTAATGCATAGCAACGAGAGAAGAGAGTGTCGTCCATGTACCCTCGTAGACCATTAAGCGGAAGCGTTATGACAACACGGTTGATGTAGTCGTACGTCTTCATGATCGACCGATCCTCAGTACCGAACGTACGGCACCTCCGTGTTCAGCACACGTTCAGCTCGGTGACATCACGCGAACTCACGATCCAGTAGAGCTCGGGGAAGAGTTTAGTCACCACGACGGCGTGGTGATGATGTTGATGAAGCTACCGCAGCAGGGCTTCGCCTAAACACCGCTACAGTATGACCGAGGTGGATTATGGTGGAGGGGGGCACCGCACACGGCTGGGAGAGATCTTTGTGATCAACTTGTGTGTCTAGAGGTGCCCCCTGCCCCTGTATATAAAGGAGAAAGGGGGAGGCCGGCCGGCCCTTGTTGGCGCGCCTAGGAGGAGGAATCCTCCTCCTAGTAGGAGTAGGATTCCTCCCTTTCCTACTCCTACTAAGAGGGGGAAAGGTAGGAAGAGAAAGAGAAGGAAAGGGGGGCGCCACCCCCCTTCTCCTAGTCCAATTTGGACAGGGGGAAGGGGGCGCGCTGCCTGCCCTAGGCCGGCCCCTCTCTCTTTCCCTTATGGCCCAACAAGGCCCATTAGCCCCCGGGAGGTTCTGGTAACCCCTCCGGTACTCCGGTAAAATCCTGATTTCACCCGGAACTATTCCGATGTCCAAATATAGGCTTCCAATATATCAATCTTTATGTCTCAACCATTTAGAGACTCCTCGTCATGTCCATGATCACATTCGGGACTCCGAACTACCTTCGGTACATCAAAACATATAAACTCATAAAACCGGTCGTCACAGACCTTTAAGTGTGCGGACCCTACGGGTTCGAGAACTATGTAGACATGAATGAGACACGTCTCCGGTCAATAACCAATAGCGGAACCTGGATGCTCATATTGGTTCCTACATATTCTACAAAGATCTTTATCAATCAAACCGCACAACACTATACGTTGTTCTCTTTGTCATCGGTATGTTACTTGCCCGATATTCGATCGTCGGTATCCAATACCTAGTTCAATCTCGTTACTGGCAAGTCTCTTTACTCGTTCCGTAATTCATCATCCCGTAACTAACTCATTAGTTATCATGCTTGCAAGGCTTATAGTGATGTGTATTACCGAGAGGGCCCAAAGATACCTCTCTGACAATCGGAGTGACAAATCCTAATCTTGATCTATGCCAACTCAACAAGTACCATCGGAGACACCTGTAGAGCACCTTTATAATCACCCAGTTATGTTGTGACGTTTGGTAGCACACAAAGTGTTCCTCCGGTATTCAGGAGTTGCATAATCTCATAGTCATAAGAACATGTATAAGTCATGAAGAAAGCAATAGTACTAAACAAATGATCAAGTGCTAAGCTAACGGAATGGGTCAAGTCAATCATATCATTCTCCTAATGATGTGATCCCATTGATCAAATAGCAACTCATGTCTATGGTTAGGAAACTTAACCATCTTTGATCAATGAGCTAGTCAAGTAGAGGCATACTAGTGACACTATGTTTGTCTATGTATTCACACATGTATTATGTTTCCGGTTAATACAATTCTAGCATGAATAATAAACATTTATCATGAAATAAGGAAATAAATAATAACTTTATTATTGCCTCTAGGGCATATTTCCTTCAGTCTCCCACTTGCACTAGAGTCAATAATCTAGATTACACAGTAATGATTTTAACACCCATGGAGCCTTGTTGCCGATCATGTTTTGCTCGTGGAAGAGGCTTAGTCAACGGGTCTGCAACATTTAGATCTGTATGTATCTTGCAAATCTCTATATCTCCCACCTGGACTTGATCCCGGATGGAGTTGAAGCGTCTCTTGATGTGCTTGGTTCTTTTGTGAAATCTGGATCCTTTTGCCAAGGCAATTGCACCAGTATTGTCACAAAATATTTTCATTGGACCCGATGCACTAGGTATGACACCTAGATCGGATATGAACTCCTTCATCCAGACTCGTTCATTCGCTGCTTCCGAAGCAGCAATGTGCTTCGCTTCACATGTAGATCCCGCCACGACGCTCTATTTAGAACTTCTCCAACTGACAGCTCCGTCGTTTAATATAAACACATATCCGGTTTTCGATTTAGAATCGTCCGGATCAGTGTCAAAGCTTGCATCAACGTAACCATTTACGATGAGCTCTTTGTCACCTCCATAAACGAGAAACATATCCTTGGTCCTTTTCAGGTACTTCAGGATGTTCTTGATCGTTGTCCAGTGATCCACTCCTGGATTACTTTGGTACCTCCCTGCTAGGCTAATAGCAAGGTACACATCAGGTCTGGTACACAACATTGCATACATGATAGAGCCTATGGCTGAAGCATAGGGAACACTTTTCATTTTCTCTCTATCTTCTGCAGTGGTCGGGCATTGAGTCTTACTCAACTTCACACCTTGTAACACAGGCAAGAACCCTTTCTTAGCTTGATCCATTTTGAACTTCTTCAAAACTTTATCAAGGTATGTGCTTTGTGAAAGTCCAATTAAGCGTCTTGATCTATCTCTATAGATCTTGATGCCTGATATATAAGCAGCTTCATCGAGGTCTTCCATTGAAAAACTTTTATTCAAGTATCCTTTTATGTTGTCCAGAAATTCTATATCATTTCCAATCAACAATATGTCATCCACATATAATAATAGAAATGCTACAGAGCTCCCACTCACTTTCTTGTAAATACAGGCTTCTCCAAAAGTCTGTATAAAACCATATGCTTTGATCACACTATCAAAACGTTTATTCCAACTCCGAGAGGCTTGCACCAGTCCATAAATGGATCGCTGGAGCTTGCACACTTTGTTAGTTCCCTTTGGATCGATAAAACCTTCAGGTTGCATCATATACAACTCTTCTTACAGAAATCCATTCAGGAATGCAGCCTTTACATCCATTTGCCAAATTTCATAATCATAAAATGCGGCAATTGCTAACATGATTCGGACGGACTTAAGCATCGCTACGGGTGAGAAGGTCTCATCGTAGTCAACTCCTTGAACTTGTCGAAAACCTTTTGCCACAAGTCGAGCTTTGTAGACAGTAACATTACCGTCAGCGTCTGTCTTCTTCTTGAAAATCCATTTGTTCTCGATGGCTTGTCGATCATCGGGCAAGTCAACCAAAGTCCACACTTTGTTCTCATACATGGATCCCATCTCAGATTTCATGGCCTCAAGCCATTTTGCGGAATCTGGGCTCATCATCGCTTCCTCATAGTTCGTAGGTTTGTCATGGTCAAGTAACATGACCTCCAGAACTGGATTCCCGTACCACTCTGGTGCGGATCTTGCTCTGGTTGACCTACGAGGTTCGTTAGCAACTTGATCTGAAGTTTCATGATCATCATCATTAGCTTCCTCACTAATTGGTGTAGATGTCACAGGAACCAGTTTCTGTGATGAACTACTTTCCAATAAGGGAGCAGGTACAGTTACCTCATCAAGTTCTACTTTCCTCCCACTCACTTCTTTCGAGAGAAACTCCTTCTCTAGAAAGGATCCATTCTTAGCAACGAATATCTTGCCTTCGGATCTGTGATAGAAGGTGTACCCAATAGTTTCCTTTGGGTATCCTATGAAGACACATTTCTCCGATTTGTGTTCGAGCTTATCAGGTTGAAGCTTTTTCACATAAGCATCGCAGCCCCAAACTTTAAGAAACGACAACTTTGGTTTCTTGCCAAACCATAGTTCATAAGGTGTCGTCTCAACGGATTTTGATGGTGCCCTATTTAACGTGAATGCAGCCATCTCTAAAGCATAACCCCAAAACGATAGCGGTAAATCAGTAAGAGACATCATAGATCGCACCATATCTAGTAAAGTACGATTAAGACGTTCAAACACACCATTACGCTGTGGTGTTCTGGGTGGTGTAAGTTGTGAAACTATTTCGCATTGTTTCAAATGTAGGCTAAACTCGTAACTCAAATATTATCCTCCATGATCAGATCGTAGAAACTTTATTTTCTTGTTACGATGATTTTCCACTTCACTCTGAAATTCTTTGAACTTTTCAAATGTTTCAGACTTATGTTTCATTAAGTAGATATACCAATATCTGCTCAAATCATCTATGAAGGTGAGAAAATAACGATACCCGCCGCGAGCCTCAATATTCATCGGACCACATACATCAGTATGTATGATTTCCAACAAATCTGTTGCTCGCTCCATAGTTCCGGAGAACGGCGTTTTATTCATCTTACCCATAAGGCATGGTTCGCAAGTACCAAGTGATTCCAAAAGTCCATCGGTATGGAGTTTCTTCATGCGCTTTATACCAATATGACCCAAACGGCAGTGCCACAAATAAGTTGCACTATCATTATTAACTCTGCATCTTTTGGCTTCAACATTATGAATATGTGTATCACTACTATCGAGATTCAACAAGAATAGACCACTCTTTAAGGGTGCATGACCATAAAAGATATTACTCATATAAATAGAACAACCATTATTCTCATATTTAAATGAATAACCGTCTCGCATCAATTAAGATCTAGATATAAGTTTTATGCTTAACGCCAGCACCAAATAACAATTATTTAGGTCTAAAACTAATCCCGAAGGTAGATGTAGAGGTAGCATGCCGACGGCGATCACATCGACTTTGGAACCATTTCCCACGCGCATCGTCCCCTCGTCCTTAGCCAGTCTTCGCTTAATCCGTAGTCCCTATTTTGAGTTGCAAGTATTAGCAACAGAACTAGTATCAAATACCCAGGTGCTACTGCGAGCTCTGGTAAGGTACACATCAATAACATGTATATCACATATACCTTTGTTCACCTTGCCATCCTTCTTATCCGCTAAATACTTGGGGCAATTCAGCTTCAAGTGACCAGTCTGTTTGCAGTAGAAGCACTCAGTCTCAGGCTTAGGTCCAGACTTGGGTTTCTTCTCCTGAGCAACAACTTGTTTTCCGTTCTTCTTGAAGTTCCCCTTCTTCTTCCCTTTGCCCTTTTTCTTGAAACTGGTGGTTTTATTGACCATCAACACTTGATTCTCCTTCTTGATTTCTACCTCCGCAGCCTTTAGCATCGCGAAGAGCTCGGTAATAGTCTTATTCATCCCTTGCATATTATATTTCATCACGAAGCTTTTGTAGCTTGGTGGCAGTGATTGAAGAACTCTGTCAATGACACTATCAACAGGAAGATTAACTCCCAATTGAGTCAAGTGATGATGATACCCAGACATTTTGAGTATATGCTCACTAACAGAACTATTCTCCTCCATCTTGCAGCTATAGAACTTATTGGAGACTTCATATCTCTCAATCCAGGCATTTGCTTGAAATATTAACTTCAACTCCTGGAACATCTCATATGCTCCATGACGTTCAAAACGTCGTTGAAGTCCCGGTTCTAAGCCGTAATGCATGGCACACTGAACTATCGAGTAGTCATCATCTTTACTCTGCCAAACGTTCTTAACATTGTCAGCAGCATCTGTAGCAGGCCTGGCACCCAGTGGTTCTTCCAGGACGTAATTCTTCTGTGCAGCAATGAGGATAATCCTCAAGTTACGGACCCAATCCGTGTAATTGCTACCATCATCTTTCAACTTTGATTTCTCGAGGAACGCATTAAAATTCAATGGAACAACAGCACGGGCCATCTATCTACAACAACATAGATAAGCAAAATACTATCAGGTACTAAGTTCATGATAAATTTAAGTTCAATTAATCATATTACTTAAGAACTCCCACTTAGATAGACATCCCTCTAATCATCTAAGTGATCACGTGATCCATATCAACTAAACCATAACCGATCATCACGTGAAATGGAGTAGTTTTGAATGGTGAACATCACTATGTTGATCATATCTACTATATGATTCATGCTCGACCTTTCGGTCTCAGTGTTCCGAGGCCATATCTGCATATGCTAGGCTCGTCAAGTTTAACCCGAGTATTCTGCGTGTGCAAAACTGGCTTGCACCCGTTGTAGATGGACGTAGAGCTTATCACACCCGATCATCACGTGGTGTCTCGGCACGACGAACTTTGGCAACGATGCATACTCAGGGAGAACACTTTTATCTTGAAATTTAGTGAGAGATCATCTTATAATGCTACCGTCAAACAAAGCTGAATAAGATGCATAAACGATAAATATCACATGCAATCAATATAAGTGATATGATATGGCCATCATCATCTTGTGCTTTTGATCTCCATCTCCGAAGCACCGTCATGATCACCATCGTCACCGGCGTGACACCTTGATCTCCATCGTAGCATCATTGTCGTCTCGCCAACTATTGCTTCTACGACTATCGCTACCACTTAGTGGTAAAGTAAAGCAATTACAGGGCGATTGCATTGCATACAATAAAGCCACAACCATATGGCTCCTGCCAGTTGCCGATAACTCCGTTACAAAACATGATCATCTCATACAATAAATATAGCATCATGTCTTGACCATATCACATCACAACATGCCCTGCAAAAACAAGTTAGACGTCCTCTACTTTGTTGTTGCAAGTTTGACGTGGCTGCTACGGGCTGAGCAAGAACCGTTCTTACCTATGCATCAAAACCACAACGATAGTTCGTCAAGTTGGTGCTGTTTTAACCTTCTCAAGGACCGGGCATAGCCACACTCGGTTCAACTAAAGTTGGAGAAACTGACACCCGCCAGCCACCTGTGTGCAAAGCACGTTGGTAGAACCAGTCTCGCGTAAGCGTACGCGTAATGTCGGTCCGGGCCGCTTCATCCAACAATACCGCTGAACCAAAGTATGACATGTTGGTAAGCAGTATGACTTGTATCACGCACAACTCACTTGTGTTCTACTCGTGCATATAACATCTATGCATAAAACCTGGCTCGGATTCCACTATTGGGGAACGTAGTAATTTCAAAAAAATTCCTATGCACACGCAGGATCATGGTAATGCATAGCAACGAGAGGGGAGAGTGTCATCCACGTACCCTCGTAGACCGTTAAGCGGAAGCGTTATGACAACGCGGTTGATGTAGTCGTACGTCTTCACGATCGCCCGATCCTCAATACCGAACGTATGGCACCTCCGCGTTCAGCACACGTTCAGCTCAATGACGTCTCGCGAACTCATGATCCAGTAGAGCTCGGGGAAGAGTTTCGTCAGCACGATGGCGTGGTGATGATGTTGATGAAGCTACCGCAGCAGGGCTTCGCCTAAACACCGCTACAGTATGACCGAGGTGGATTATGGTGGAGGGGGGCACCGCACACGGCTGGGAGAGATCTTTGTGATCAACTTGTGTGTCTAGAGGTGCCCCCTGCCCTTGTATATAAAGGAGCAAGGGGGAGGCCGGTCGGCCCTTGTTGGCGCGCCTAGGAGGAGGAATCCTCCTCCTAGTAGGAGTAGGATTCCTCCCCTTCCTACTCCTACTAGGAGGGGGAAAGGTAGGGAGAGAAAGAGAAGGAAAGGGGGGCGCCCCCCCTTCTCCTAGTCCAATTTGGACATGGGGAAGGGGGCGCGCTGCATGCCCTAGGCCGGCCCCTCTCTCATTCCATTATGGCCCAACAAGGCCCATTAGCCCCGGGAGGTTCCGGTAACCCCTCCGGTACTCCGGTAAAATCCTGATTTCACCCGGAACAATTCCGATGTCCAAATATAGGCTTCCAATATATCAATCTTTATGTCTCGACCATTTTGAGACTCCTCGTCATGTCCGTGATCACATCCGGGACTCCGAATTACCTTCGGTACATCAAAACATATAAACTCATAAAACCGATCGTCACAGAACTTTAAGCGTGCGGACCCTACGGGTTCGAGAACTATGTAGACATGACCGAGACACGTCTCCAGTCGATAACCAATAGCGGAACCTGGATGCTCATATTGGTTCCTACATATTCTACGAAGATCTTTATCAGTCAAACCGCTCAACACTATACGTTGTTCTCTTTGGCATCGGTATGTTACTTGCCCGAGATTTGATCGTCGGTATCCAATACCTAGTTCAATCTCGTTACTGGCAAGTCTCTTTACTCGTTTCGTAATACATCATCCCGTAACTAACTCATTAGTTATCATGCTTGCAAGGCTTATAGTGATGTGTATTACCGAGAGGGCCCAGATATACCTCTCTGACAATCGGAGTGACAAATCCTAATCTTGATCTATGCCAACTCAACAAGTACCATCGGAGACACCTGTAGAGCACCTTTATAATCACCCAGTTACATTGTGACGTTGTAGCACACAAAGTGTTCCTCCGGTATTCGAGAGTTGCATAATCTCATAGTCATAAGAACATGTATAAGTCATGAAGAAAGCAATAGCAGTAAACAAACGATCAAGTGCTAAGCTAATGGAATGGGTCAAGTCAATCACATCATTCTCCTAATGATGTGATACCATTGATCAAATAACAACTCATGTCTATGGTTAGGAAACTTAACCATCTTTGATCAATGAGCTAGTCAAGTAGAGGCATACTAGTGACACTATGTTTGTCTATGTATTCACACATGTATTATGTTTCCGATTAATACAATTCTAGCATGAATAATAAACATTTATCATGAAATAAGGAAATAAATAATAACTTTATTATTGCCTCTAGGGCATATTTCCTTCAGCCTTGACCTTTGCAATGGTGGGGGTAAGCTTTGCACGCTCAGCAGCGGTAAGTTTTTTGGGAAGACGATGCTTTGGGTCAAGACACTGGACACGATAACCCGGCAGTGGATTCTCATCAGCCGGAGAGGTATATTTGCAGTAGAACCATGTCTTGTTCCAATCTTTGGGGTGACTCGGCAAGCAAGCAAGCATAGGGGAAGATAGCACCTCTTCTTTGTTGAATTGAAATTCTGCCAAGTTCCAAGCTGGGTCCGTTCGTAAACTCATTTTGGCGCTTCAAATAAAAATATTCCCTAAAGAGTTCAAAACTGGGTTCCTCTTGAAGGTATACTTTGCAGAAAACTTGAAAATTGGAAATGTTTGACACGGAATTGGGTCCGATGTCTTGAGGATGGAGTTGAATGAAGTGCAGAGCGTCTCGAATTTTTTTGATCCGGGTAGTGATAAGCCCCGATTCATGTGATTAGTAAAAATGATGACTTCACCATCCTTTGGGTGAGGTCTTTCTTCGCTTGGTTTGGGGGCGCACCAATGCATGATATCTTTTGCTGGTAAATAGCCGATTTTGACAAAATCTTTGAGTGTGTTCTTAGTGACAATGGAGGGAACCCAATTACATGAGGTGACTGTCTTCGGCAGCATTGTGAAGGAAGAAGCCTGAAAGAAAGAAAATTTTGTTGGTTTAAGTTGATTCATTAAGCCAGAAATAAAACGTTACAGTATGTATTCAGATTGGCGGCTTAAGTGGGGCCTAATAATATATGGATAGTTATAAACCGGTGATGTAATCCACCATGACAGCAATGGTATTCAAGATCTGTCAAGAATTCTACTAAGTGTTGAAGCAAACAGGTTTGAAAGATTGATGCTAGGATTTCAGATCTACGACGCTTCGGTTAATAGAAATAGTTTTGACCTAAATTACAGTGCTCGAGCAGTTCATATGTTCAGGTTGGTTTTTTCTTACGCGAAGGAGGTAATCTAATAACAAAAACAAGTATCATGGCTGCCACCGTGCAGGAGAAGTGCTAAGTTTAGTTCAAAGTTACCAGTTGCAGCGAAGAACAAGGATGAACTCTAAAGAACTTCGAGAAACCCTAATGGAATATCTATAGTGAAGAAAGGAGAGGCACTTACGGGATCCACTGAACAATAGAGAGATGACGCGGCTGCTCTGGTCTCGTTCAGGTCGAGGAAGCGGCCGGAGTCGAGGAAGCTGACGACTTCGGCGGCGGCGGTGCTTAGGCGTGCAGGTGCGTCACGCAGAGAGAGGTTGAAGATGAGAAGAAGAAGGGGGGAAATGGAAAGGCTGTCGGATCCTATTTATAAGGAAAGGGGTAACAGGCGGGCGTGAGAATCGAGGAGGCCAAAGAATTATTATTTGGCTGTTCCAACGCCTTGATTTTTGGAATGGTTATTAAAGATAAGGATCTATTAGATATGCTGGGTATTGTGTGAAATTAATGGCAGATGATGTCATGGCGGTTTTCCGTAATTCCAGTAGATGACATCATGGCGGGTTACAATATCTTGTGAGAACAGGTGAAGAAGGATTTTTCCTAAGTGTTGAAGATTGACATGAACAAGTTCAAATCAACCTGGGGCCTTGTAACATCTCAAAATTCTAAATTTTGGAATGTTATAATAAATAGATAGATTTGACTGATTGTTTGATAGATTGTCTGAAAGTGAGTGAAATTCGAAACTTTTCAAAGTTAAATGAGAGGGAATAAAAGGACTTTCCCAAACTTTCATATTTGCTTTCTGATCTCCATGAATTCAAATTCTTTTCAAACACAAAACCCTAGAGAGAAGATGACATGACTTCTTCCATTTAAAAATGAAAAGGGTGTTTGAAAAATAATTGAATTTCATTTGGAAATATTCCAATTCTGAAACTTTATGCAACTCAATGATTTTCACGAGAGAAGATAAAATGACTTCTTCAAATTATATGAAATATGAGTTGGGAGTTTCAAAGAATTAAATTCAAAGTTCTTTTGAATTTATTTTCAATTTGGAATGTTATACATTAGACCGTCATGCATATCTTATTTTCATGCATTTTGGTCGAACCTAGAAATTTCACGCAACTCAAGGACCTTCGGAGAGAGTTGGAGATTTCATTATTTTCATATTGGAGAGTTTTCTCGAATTTAAAAAGAGGATCATTTGATTTATTTATTTCATCTTCAATAATTTTTCCGTTATCAAAAATATAAGAGAGGGAATAATATGACTTTCCCAAAATATAGGAAAATGAAGATTTAATAAATAGATCAATTTTGTTTTCCGGTGTTTATTCGCATTTTATTTGGATAGGGAAAAATGCGCGTTTTTGTAAATTGCATTTTAGGTCCGGAGAAAAGTTCATTTTGTTCGGCTCATTTTTAGGAGTCGGGGAAAATTTACTTTTAGAATTTTGGAGCCCGTTTAGTTTTCTTTTTTTGTTTTTTTCCTGCGCGCGGAATCAGTTAAAAAAACTTACCGCAGGCCAGGCCCCAGCCCAGCCTCCCGTGCGCGCAACGCCAGGCAAGGCAGGAGGCCGCCGCCTCGCCTCTTGCCCTTAGCCGAGTCCGGCTAGGACTTTAGGCCGGTTAGCCCCTCCCTTTTCCTAGTTTCGTTTTCCTATTCCTATTCCTAGTCTAATTCCTTGCCCCCTACCCCAAGTAACCTCTCCCCTCCCCAATATAAATACCCCAACCCCCCCCCCCCTCTAAACACATCAAATCAAACCCCCCCTCTCCTCACACCAAAAACCCAAACCCCCTCTCCTCCCCAAGCCGCGCCCCACCCCGCGCCCTACACCGCCGCCGCGCCACCCCTCACCCGCGCCGCCGCACCCCTCACCTAGCGCCACCGCCGCACCTTTGCCCACGCCGCCGCCCTACGCCGCCGCCGGAGCCCCTCGCCGGAGACCTCGCCGAGGTTGCCCCACGTCTCTTTTCCTCGAATCGTTTTCTTCTAATCGTTCCGATTCTTTTCTTCTCTTCTGATTCGTTTTCTAGATCGGTTTTCCGTTTCTTTTTCAGTTTTCTTTTTCCGAAAACCCTAGATCGGTTTTCGTTCTTCTTTCGGACCGTTCGTCTCAACGAACGTGATCACCGATTATTCTCGATTAACGACGCCCGTTCGTTTAACCGTTTGTCTTTTTCTTCTCGTCGGATTTATTCCGCGTCTTTTCCGCGATCGCGATCTCAGATCCGATCTTCGTTCTAGTCTTTCTTCTCGCTCGTTTATCGGAATCAGGTGATTCAAGCGCCTGGAGTTTCGTTTCGAAACCGCCGTTCCGTTTAATCAACTTAAACAAGCTTTTGCCCCGGTAAAATTTGACCTAGTTTCAACTTGCTAGAACCGAGTTGTTTTCTTCCGCCGTTTGTTTTCCGTCGTTTGTTCGGTTCGATCTTTCTTTGCAACAGGAGTTCTTAAGTTGAACCTTCTGGTTCGTTCTCTTGTTCGAGTTTTACCTGTGCATTAGATGAGTACTTATTGTATGCTTGTTGTTTGTCTGCGATAGATCACCAGGATTGCGCCGCTTGTTACTTCGAAACCCTAGGACTCGCGGATCATCAGCAAGGCAAGTTCACACTTTGATCATACCTTTTCTACAACCCATGTTTTATTGCATTAGATCAATCCTTTCACATTGCATGATTAGGATCTAATTAAATTGTGGGATGGGAAGTAGATGAGGTAGTACCTATCACCTGTATTATTATGAAACCCTTGGGAGTTACTTCTACGTTTGCTTATTATGCCATGCTATGCTAGTAGACGTGGATTGGGTGAGTGATATCCATGACAGATGTGAGATATTTAATTAATGGTTTATCTAAGGTGGCAACCTAACACACATCTGGGTGGATTGAGGCACCTGATGTCTATCAGGACTTGCCTGTTTTTTTTTGGACCGCCACCCAGGCTCAAAGAAATCATAAGATAATTCATGCTAGAAACTTCCGTGTGCAGCCACAAGCCATTATGGGCTCTGGCATAGTTGACTAAGTTGTGCGAACTCTTACAGTGGTGGACTAGCAGATGTAGGGGATGTAGGTGTACCGGTCTACCCAATCGTAAGGTGCTAGCGCCTCTGAAAGACTATGTCTCGGTCATCCGTTTTCTCAAACACCATGTAGTGCGAGAAAACAAACGGAGGCGATCGAGTCGTGTGGGGAAAAGTGCGCAAACCTCTGCAGAGTGTACAAACTAATCATGATTAGCCGTGTCCCCGGTTATGGACAACTTGAGTATCTAGTACTTGAATATCATGTGAATCTCAACATGTTACTTCTAATTAATGCTGTTGGGTTTTAATTATTTTTAATTGGGATTGAGAATGCTGTCAACCATTCTCAATGTTTAACAACCACCATGATGGTTAAATAAATTTATTCCTTTGTAGTAGGGAAAAATTGGCTTTACGCAAAAACCTTATAACCATAGAGCTTTTCCACCAGCCAAATATGCATGTAGTGATAGCCTTTATTCATTATTCTCTATGGTGTGAATTTGCCAGTACATTCAATGTACTGACCCGTTTCGGGCTGCAACGTCTTATGTTGCAGGTTTCTTACGACGAGTAAGTGATACGTTAGGGTTATGATTTCTACACTCAACTTTGCCGTTGGTGTTGATGGGAAACCACAACCTTGTTGCTTCCGCTATTTTGGACTGAGGTAATAGTATTTACGTTACTTTATACATGTGATTTACCTCTATTATAAATCCTTCGAGTACTGTGTGTGTCAGCATACTGATCCAGGGATGACACATAAGCACAGAGACTTGATCCATTCGGGTCGGGTCGCTACAGGCCTAATGTTGGGGATATAACTATTAGGTATGACCCGCCCAGGAGGGGTCGGGTTATACCAACGGTGGTTCATTATCACGAAGCCCATGAAGGTATCGAAGATGATGGTTCATGAAGATGACTTACAAAGAGCCCAAGGCCCAAAGGCGGCTTAAGGCCCATAGGTGTAAACCGCCATATATGTAAGACTTGTATTGTAAGGCATGTGTAATTGGTCACCGAGCCGGACACGTTATTATGAACTGGCTCGGGACTCTGTAAGCCGCAGGGCGTCAACCTGAGTATTTAAAGGGACGACCCAGCGGCGGTTTAGGGCAAGAGACAACAAATCAAAAACTAGGTCAAGCGTATTCGCTCCCTGGTAATCGAGACATAAGCAATACCACCTCAAACTGGATTAGGCCTTTACCTTCACCGCAAGGGGCCGAACCAGTATAAACTCCTTGTGTCCTTTGTCCCGTTTAACCCCTTTAAGCTAACCCTATTGCGATGGCTCCACGACTAAGTCCTTCCGCTAGGACATCTGCCGTGACAATTCCACGACAGGCCCCATTTAGGGACCGGGTCATGATAGATACAAGGCTGAGTCCCAAGTTTGTGTGAGCAAGTTACCAGATGTTCGGTGGCTCTGGTGACGCCGGATGTCCGAAGGACGTCGGACTTCTGGTAATATTCGCCATTTTGCTTCTCGATAGTCGTTGCCAGATTTCCAGTAAGGAGCGGACGTCCGGTGGCTTGGGACACGCCAGATGTCCGGCCGCTGTAGAGTTGATTTGAGAGTTGTTTTCCTGTGCGGTCCTCCTCGCGCTGCACTGGGCGTCTATGGTCCTACCGGACATCCAGTGGTTGTAGCTTTTCTGCAGCTTTCCTTCTTTGATTATCTTGCTCCGCATCTACGCCATCTTGCCCATTGCTCCTAGCTTCTCCTTGACCATCTTCTTGATACCTAATCATGCATAGCATGTCCGTCTTAGGTAGTAACCATGTCTCACGTGTATGGAAGGGAGAACATGTGCAAGTTTGCACTACCGGACAGTCTGGCCCTCTGACCAGATAGTCCGGCTGCTAGAAACACTTCGGGCAAAATCTGCCGATGTCAACAGAGTGTCTGGTCAAAGGGACCAGATTGTACAGTCGGCGAGATGAGATTTTCTGAATGACACTGGAATCGCGCACGAATCCCTCCCTCTAACTAACCAGACTATCCGGTCCCACGCTGAAGCTTCAGGAGAAATACACTGTTGAACAGACCGGTAGATATCTACCAGGCTGTCTAGTATCTTGGTCTATGCACTGCTTCAGGTTGAGGCCCATACCCCTTACCAGACTGTCTAGTATCTTGGTCTATGCACTGCTTCGGGTTGAGGCCCATACCCCTTTTGCACCTAGACCATATATTTCGTCCCTCTCCTCAGGTTTAGGGTTACTGAAGAATTTAGACTAAACTTGAGAGGGTTTTGCTCATCTATCATCTCCTTTGGAGATCAAGGCCTCCACTAGGAGAAGAACCCCTTGTGGTTAATCAAGACATCCATATCCTTTGGAATGGGGAAGATCTACCTCTCAAGACCCCATCTCTTTTAGAGATTTGGGAAGAACTCATCATTTACCTTTTCCTTTTGTTGTGTGTGGATCTTGATGTACATGTAACTCTCCATTGGATGCTATTAGTGTATATGTGATGTGAACCTTGTTTTGTGTGTTTCCTCTTGAGATCTATGTTTTCTTTGTGATTTTACCCTTTGCCACCTTTAAATTGTGAAGATTGAGACAAGCCTAGAGACTTACCCTACATCGACTTCCATCTTTCGATGGTTGACCTGGCGAGTCAAATACTTGAAAAAACCTAGGCATGAGGATCCAAAAGTGTCTCAAATATAAGAAGAAATGGATGTTTCTAATTATCCCATATCACAATTATGCGACATGCATATCGGCAAAGGTAACAAAACAAATAAAGTGTAACCACGTGGTTTTAGATATGAGAACTCCACATGGTTTTAGATAGAGTTAAAAGCACTAGGGGTCCTAGAACTTGCTCAAGATGTGATGATTTGGTCCTAGAACTTGCAAAATGACCCTACCCAGTCCCAGAACTTGCAGCCAATGTGCAACTTTGGTCTTGACCAATCAAAGCTCGCCAACTGGACTGCTCGGGCCCAAGACGGTCAGCGCACTCGTTTTTGCAAAGAGCCCCTAGCTTTCCTTAGAATCACCTGCACTCTCACCACCTGAATTAATTTTTTAGAAGACTATGATCGTTTGCCTCCCCATCTTAGACAAACCGCACTCGTCATCGCCAACCTCTCGTTTTGCTCTCTACTCGCCTCCTCCTCCCCGCTGTCCAGCAAGCCGCCGACGCCAATCAAGACACCATGGTTTCGTGGAGTGATACCGGATCCGGGTCCTCCTCGTTGGGTGGCGACTCCACAGCAGTCCGGTGAGATCCTCTCCACCAGCATCTAGCATTTAGGGTTAGGTGAAAATTGGGGATTTCTAACCAGATTTGGTTTTAGGCTCCTCGCACTGTTGAGTGCTCCAATTGGAGCGGCCTTGCTACAGATCTACCTGTTAGATGTGAGCACCAAGCAGTTTGTGAGAAGCTTGTTGCCTTTGAGTCTGTTGACAGTGGATGGAGATTCCTGGGTTGTGCACAAAAGGTTAGTAGATGTTCATAGTTGTAGATGTAGATGGTACTGCTTTAGTAGAAGTTCATAGTTGTACATGCTTTATCCATTTAAGTGATTGAACTTCATTTGTGACATTTATAGTTTTTTGTTTTGTGCCATATTGTTGTTAAGAAGAAGATTATCTTTGGGGAAATAATTTAGAGTGTTGTCCAAATATGTAGGATTTAAGTAGCTGATGAATGCTCATAGGTTACTGTGAAAACAGTGACCTGAATCTTGTGTCAGTTAACTGAATCTTGATTCGGTCTTTCTGAGTTTTGTGCAGTTAACTGAATGTAGATTCAGTTTTACTGAATTTTGTGCAGTTAACTGAATTATGCATCACTCTAAAAAATCTCTTCAATTTTAGGATGGGCCTAAATGCCCCTATGTGCACTGGGTTAACCCAGAGTGGCCTCCTCAATTGAAGATGAGTCTATCTAGGATGTGGGACATATATGAAGAGGAGGTCAGCCTCATGCTCAGGCAAAATGTTGTTAATGCTGAAGAAAAATTTAGGGTTGTGATAGAGAAGGAAAATATGGAGCAAGATCTTTGATTTTTTAAACTAGATTTTGCTAAGATGGTGGGTGAAAAGGAGCAGGTAATTACTGAACTGGGCAATACAAGGCTAGCTCTATCTGACCTAAAGATAGAACTTGAGAAGAAGAACAAGACTGACAAATCTCTGACCAACATTCATCGGGTGGTATGGGCTAAGGCAGATAAAGAGAGGGATGAGATGAAGCAAGAGAGGGACAAAATGATGGAAGAGAGGGACAAATTGAAGGAAGAAAGGGATCAGCTGAAGAAACAGATAAAGAAGCTAGAGTATATGATTGGTGACTTGTTCAAGCATAAGGAAGACACCAAGTGCAAGATAAGGAAGGTTAGGGAGATGCTTCATGAATGTGAGTGATCCATTGGTGTGACAGTGCTGCCCAAATCTGAGTTATCAGTGGACTTGTTTAATTTAGTTAATGAGGATCAGTGGACTTGTTTAATTAAGTGATGCATTGTACTATTTGATGCAATGACCAAATATGCATTGTACTATCTGAATGTGAGTTATCTTTGATGCACTCAGTTATCTTTGATGCACTCAGTTATCTTTGAACTGAACTTTTATTATGTTTTATAAATCTTGATTCATTTAAGTTAGTTTTTATTTGGTTAACTGAATTTGGATTCAGTTAACTGATTTGTTGTGTCAGTTAACTAATTTGCTTTTTTCCAGTTAGCTGAAATTTTGTTTAGTTAACTGAATTATGGTTTAGTTAACTGTTTTATGTTTAGTTAACTCAATTAGGGTTTAGTTTACTGAAATTTTTTTTAGATAAAACATTGACTCATACATTCAGTCATACATGGATAGAATCCATTCATACATATGCATACACTGCATCATCGACAGATCTGTCATTACATTGCATTGAAAGGAGGAGCACAGAAAGGTAGATGTGTCATTACATTGCATTCATGGACAGATTTCATACATAGATAGAAAGGTGGATCTAGGAGCATAGAAACTTAGCAGCAAATTTGTAGCAACCCGACCTCAAACGGTCAAGTCCCTGTGCTTCAGTGTCATCCCTGGATCGGTAATGCTGACACACACAGTACTCGAAGGATTTATAACAGAGTAGCAATCACACACTTATTATATCGAATGTCTCAAAAGAGATCTTATTACAATAAATATGGCTTAAGGCCATCTAATAAGATAACAGCGGAAGGCTTGGAAGATAAAGTGAGTCCATCAACTCCAACGGCATAGCTGAGCTGCACGGCAACGACCTAACGAACCTTACTCCTCGTCTGAAAAGTCTGCAACATAATACGTTGCAGCCCGAAAACGGGTCAGCACATGGAATATGCTGGCAAAGTAACACGGTAGAGCAAGAACAGAATAATGCTATCACTACATGCATATTTGGCTGGTGGAAAGCTCTATGGTTACAGTTTTGCGAAAAGCAAATTTTTCCCTACAACAAAGGAATAGATTTTAAATTTACTATCATGTTAGTTGAAACATCATTGAGAAGGTTCCTCCAACTCAATCCCAATTAAAGTGATTAACAACCCAACAATATTAATTAAGAGTGATGAGATACTTAAGATACTCCAAGTACTAGATACTCAAGATTGTCCATAACCGGGGACACGGCTAACCATGATTAGTTTGTACACTCTGTAGAGGTTTGCGCACTTTTCCCCACAAGACTCGATCGCCTCCGTTGGATTTTCTCGCACTACATGGTGTTTGAGAAACGAATGACCGAGACACAGTCTTTCAGAAACATTAACTCTCTACTCCGGGTAGACCATACCAAACCTACAAACCCACTACCTGCAGATCTACCTCTTCAAGAGCTTCATGTAACTTACTCAACTATGCTAGAGCCCATAATAGCTTGTGGCTGCACACGGAAGTTTCTAGCATGAATAATCTCAGTTCCCTTTGAGTCTGGGTGGTGGTCCATAGGAATATCACACGGGTACTCCGGGATTTCCAGAAATACAGGCAACACTGGGTACTCCAGGTGCCTCAATCCACCCAGATGTGTATTTAAGTTGCCACCTTAAGTTAAACCATTAATTATCAATCTCACATCTATCATGGATTTCACTCACCCAAACCACGTCTACGAGCATAGCATAACAATATAAACAATGCGTAGAAGTAACTCCCAAGGGTTTGAATGTAACAAGGCAATAGGTTCTACCTCATCATCTACTTCCAAACCCATAAGTTAATGACATCCTAATCATGCAATGTTTGAGGATTGGAACTAATGCATAAAAACTGGGTGATAAAGGGATATGATCAAAGTGTTACTTGCCTTGTTGATGATCCGCGTAACCTAGAGACTCCAAATAACACGCTTCGCACTCCGGGAATTCTATCGCAAACAAACAATAGCATACATAAGCAACAATCAAAGAAGCACAGTAAAACTCAAATAAGAATATCTAACCGGAAAGTTCAACTTAAGAACTCTGGTTTGCAAAAAAATCAAATCAAACGGAGCAACGAAACTCAAACGGCGAAGAAAACAAGATCCGTTTACTAATCTGAACTAAGGTCAAATTTTACAGTACCAAAATCTTGTTCAAGTTGGTTAAGCGGAAAGAGGGTCTCGAGACGAAGATCTAGGCACTTGAATCGCCTGATTCCGACGAACGAGCAAAAAGATAAACCGAAACGAAAATCGGATCAAAAATCGCGATCGAAAATAATCGCAGAAAAATCCGATAAAAGAAAACTGACGAATAGGCTAACGAATGAGCGTTCGTTATCTGTAACTAACGAGTGAAAACCGTTCGTTGAAACGTACGTACGGACGAACGTCCGCTAAATTGAAAAATCGGGAAAAACCGGCGAACTGATCTAAAAAACGAACTAGGGTTTTCTAAAAAAACGAAACGGTTTCTAAAAAAAACCAGGCGGCGGCAGATCGGCGCGGTACCTCCGGCGAGGCGGCTCCAGCGAGGCGGGCTTGGGTGGCGAGCTTGCGTGGCGGCGGGGTGGCTCGGCGGCGCGGGGCGGCGAAGCGGCGGCGGCGCGGCTCGGGGCGGGCTCGGCGGCGGGGCTGGCGGCTTGCGGTGGTGGCGGCTAGGGGGCGGGGCGGCGGCTATATAAAGGGGCGGGGCGGTGGCTTGCTTGGGCGAGGGGGCGCCCGGGGAGGAGTCCGGCTCGGACTCTCCTCGGCGTCCGTGCCACGCACGGCGGCGCGCGCGAGGGAGGCGGCGGCGCGGGGTTGGGCCGGCCTGGCTCGGCTAGGCTTCGGCCCGGTTGGGCGCTGGAAGTTTTTTTTAATAATTCCGCCGAACAGAAAATAAATCCTAGAAAGTAAAATAAAATTCTAAAAATGCCAAAACAAATTTCACCGTCTAAATAAAATATTTAGGACGAGATGCACATTTTCTTGTCCCTAAAATGCAATTTTGAAAACGTGCAATTTTTCTAATGCAAATAAAATCTAATAAATGATTTTAGTATTTTCCTCCAAGATTTCAATTATTTTGGAGAAGTCATATTATCTCTTCTCATCTCTCCCTAATAATAAAGCACGGATTGAGTCTCCGGGTTCACCGTCACGGCATTTTTGCGAAATAGTCCCTGTTGTTTTAGGTATTCAACCCGCACTCACGTCCCTAAGTGAAATAACGATTCGCAATAGAAAAAAGGTCTCGAACAGGTGTGCATCACCCCCACCGCTTCGCCTCGATTGGCACCGGCGCAGGCCACCCCGCCGCTCGACCTCGCCTCGCACCGGAGGCGACCACCACCATCCTCCATGATCCCTCCCCTCTCCCAACCCGATATAGATGCCTAACCCGCGGGAACCGGCAGGCGACGCGAGGCGCGGTGGCGGCTCGAGGAAGACTGGCAGATGCGTGCGCGGCGTCGACCGATCTGGCGGGTGGTGCGGCGGCTTGTTCCGGTGCCAGCGGCGTCCTGCTCATCCAGAGAAGGAGAGACAAGGGCCTGAGAGAGAGAGGAGACAGAGGAAGAAAGGAGAAGGAGAAGGGGTGCACGTTGGGTGAGGGAGGCAGTCACCGGCGATGGCGGCTCCGGTGACTGACCGACGGGCTTGCTGCCAAATCGCGCCCACCGAGCCACGCTCTGCGCTGGCTGCGCCGACTGCCGCACGCCGCCGGACAGCGGCGGTGGAGCCTCCTTCGTGGAGGATTACACCAGCTGCCCCGCACTTTCCAAGATCCTCCACATCCTCCTCATGAAGCGTCGTCGTCGCGGGAGGACTTCGATGCCTGGATCGCCGACAACCTCCTCCAAATCCTACAAGAGGTCCAGGTACAACATCTACAAAATTGTGTTCGTGTATGTGGGGTCGACAGATGAATCAATCTCCTTTCAAGTTTCAACCCAGCAACCTTTGTGTATGTAGATGTGTATATCAAGGACGCACAGATCCATTGGCCTGCGTACCACACATCCCTTCACTAATTCCATCGGTGTCATTCTTAACAAGGTAAGTATGATTCCCCCATCCATGATTTTCTTAATTGATCTTTGATCCTTGATCTCCCTAATGTCCTTACATTTTATTGATTCTATAAACGATCTCAAACAGGAATATACCAAGATTTAGATGGAACCAATTTTTAGGCCACAATTCCTATAACTTTCCTTGTCAATTTGATAAAATTAGATGTGTGATGGAGGTTGTAACCTATTGCGGTTTACATTGTCAGAATTCTTCAAGACCCTCTGTCGATCCTCACTATCTTTGAAACAATCTAATTTCTGTGTCATTGCTAAACATATGTATATATTTGGTGTGCTGGATTTTCTGATGTATATGCTATATAAGAGGAAGCTATTCGACAATCCTGCCCAAGTTGGTACAGATTAGCTTGATTTTATTCAGTAAATATTTATGCTTGATAGATACAACCCTTCCTCTTTTGCCCTTCTTTTCTCCATCCTCTGCAGGTCTCCAGCACATGTGAATCGTTGTCGTCAAGAGCATGCTTGTGACATCATTACAATATGTGATGCAGGGCAAAAGGATGTTGTCAGGAATAAAAACAAATTTAATCATTTCCTATTCTTTTTCCTTGCCCATTTTCGCCGTTATATACACTGTATTTCCCACTGTAATGCACAGCCAAATTTGTATTCTTGAAAGTTTTAGTCATCTCTGCTGCAGCTAAGTGTTCAATTGCAATCCCTAGCCAAGTTCCCTTTGTTGTTGTGTTGAATTTGAGGAAAGGCGACCAAGCAGCTCGTGGCAGCCGTGTCGCGCCTGCTCCACCGCTGCCTTGACTTGCCGACGACATCGCCGGTTGGGCCGCAGGGGGCAAGATCATTGTGGGACCCATTGCCATGGGCGCCGAGTATGCTTGATTTCCATGTCGGAGGCAAAGGTCCTAGAGCTTGGTGGTGTGTGTGTGAATTTTTTTCTCCCATTGCAATGCATCAATCCATTTATTCATGCATCCATCGATTTACTTTCAATTTTTTCTCAGTCGTCGAACATTAACTAGATTGGTTCATGGATATGCAGTGTGACAAGTCGTGTGAGATGAAGGTGGTGAACCGTCTCAATGTGAAGCCAAGTATGTGAAGGATATGCCATGGATGATGTGGACAGGTAAGGGTAAAAGTTTGAGCTGTCAAATTTTGTGTGATCGAGCTCCTATACGGTCAAACCTAAAAAGTTTAGTGAAGATTCAGATTACATATGGATTCCTTTTTGTTGCCTACAATGCTATAATCACACTAACTATGTGCATGGAATACCAGAGATAATGCAAAAATTGCTTGCCAATAGGCAGCTGGGCGCATGCATAATTGTCAAGGAGGCCGAAGCCAGCGCTATTCTGGTTTGACTGAATAACGTATTCTGAGGCTCCCTTGTGGTGGAGATCGACTATGCAGTGGGGAAAGGAGCTAGGGGCTGATTCGTAAGCAGAACATTGTCCTACCCAATTATTGTTGATATTAAATCTGCGTTGAGTAAATATCACATCAGGGCTGTCGGAAGGACAAACAATGGGCTGGATCATGAACTAGCCAACGTTTCCAAAGCTCATGGAGACTTTGTGGTTGCGGATGATGTCTCGGACCATGATCTGCTCCGGAAGGAAAACGATGCAGCCTTGGCGTCGGTATCAGGCATTTTGATGGATGTAAAGCAGACTTGATTGTCTGTGATGGCGCCCCTGATAGTAAGCTTGCATTGCTAGACAAGTGGCCGATAACCATCTTACATGTGTTTATGGTACTTCTGTTTCTTACTTTGCTTTGGATGATTGCAGTTACTGGACTTCATGATATGGATGAGTTTGTTCTGTCCCAGCTTATATAGGCGGTTGGTATATTTTTCTCTTCTCTGCGTATCAATTTAGATCAGAGATACTTTTTGGAAGTAATTTGCAGTATCCATAAGATGCAGTGTCCAAAAATAATGCTACCTTAACCCTGCAGTTTATGCTTAGTATTCTACCTTAAATGTTTACTTTCGGTGCAATAGCTTCTTTGGATTTTTATGTTGAACATTGGACCATTTTTACTCAACCTTTGGATAATTCGTTGATGTTTATGTTGTAGAACAACATGGTGTAACACTATGGTTCCACTAACTTCATATATTTTCCACTAATGTCCTTCCTGCTTCCATCTACCTTGCTGCCCCATCTCTCCTCTACCAAATCCCAGCTTCATGGTGGATTCATCTATAGGTAGTTAATCTCCTAGCGCTGAATCACTGCATAGCTGCACATGAATTGTTATGGACCATTTGTTTTTCTTCAGGAATCCACACCTATGGCAGTTCTCCTAGAAACCATCTGCCTGAAGTTCATCTCCCTACCACTCCGTTAGTACTTCTCTCACCCCATATGCCCTTGGCAGATCACATGTCTCTCTCATCTTACTCACAACTGATTGTTGTTGTTTTGCTGCAGATTTTGTGTCAGAACATAGAATTGTTACAGCTGAGATCATAGACATATCTTATGTTGCAACAACAGGTTTGGAGGTTGTGCTGAGAATTAAATGTCAAGGTTCAAAAAATAGATGCTTCAAGTATTTAATCTCTTTCAAATACTCTTATCATGTTCCTTTCAGTGGTTAGAGCCCACAACTAAGATGTGTTTGCTTCACACTCATGCTTGTAATACGCCTATATGGTTCCTTATTTCATCATGTCCACGTTTGTAATTCTCTGGTGCAGCAGAGCTGACCGATAGTAGAGGTTAAACTTCTTTTTAGCCAAAGCTTCCAGTATTGTACTAATTATATGTGCTCTTTGGTGCAGCGCTCACTCAACATATTGATATGTAAGTCAATTTTAACAAATAACTCTTTGCTTTGTCGTGGTGGCTAAAATACATCACACTTATCTGCACCTAGAACTGAATATTTGATTCTTTTTGCACCTAGAACTGAATATTTGATTCTTTTTGCCTGCATGCCAACAGTATCGAAAATGATGTGCATAGTTATCCAGTTAGTTTTGTGAGAACTATATATGATAAACTACTAGAACCAATAGGATAAACTATAGTAGTACTATTGCATTGGAACACATGATTCTCTGGTTGATATTTGGCATGATGCTTGCATTCAATATCTAGAATCCTGCACCTCAAACCATATGAATGTGATCCCTAGATGGTGTTCCAGTGGTGAAAACTGGAGCATATACTATATTCAAATTTTTTTTGTTACACATCAGGCATACATTGGATGGACGAACCATACAAATAGTAGTCAATCTGATATGGTTTAGTTACATATACTTTTTTGTTTTCTTCTGGTGTGTAGTCATCTCTTATAGTGACCACAAATTAGTACATATAAATTCAATTTTATGATCATTGTTAATATGAACAAGATTCTTGCTCTATGTCATTTATGGTTAATGATATGTAACAGTGAGCTGCACTATTTTTTTCATCCTGTTAGCAAAGCATCACAGTACGAGCTATATTCAGATGTACATGATGGTAGACGTGCATATCATGCTGGTTTTCTACTCTACAGTTTTGGGCACCCATGGTGTCAATTTTGAACTGGCATAGTCTGGATTATAAAATGTTTCAATGCATGCGAATATGGCTTGATTTATTAACAAAGAGAACTCTATATGCTTTTTTGCCCGGTGCAACGCACGGGCATTTGTACTAGTATATTTTAATATGAAATACTTTTCGGAGAGAAAATAATTAAAATCAAAAATCCGCGTTTCGTTATTTGATAAAAAAATCAAATATGAAAACCGGGAATATCCCCAACTCTCTCCGAGGGTCCTTGAGTTGCTTAGGATTTTGAGGATTGCGGAACGAAAATGCAATAAAATATGATATGCAAGAATGACCTATGTATAACATTCCAAATTAAAAATTTGGGATGTTACAAACCTACCCCCCTTAAGATGAATCTCGCCCTCGAGATTTGGGTTGGCTAGAAAATAGGTGTGGGTGGTCTTTGAGTAGATCATCCTCTCGTTCCCAGGTGGCTTCATCCTCGGTGTGGTGGCTCCACTGAACTTTACAAAACTTGATAACCTTGTTGCGGGTGACTCGGCTGGCAAACTCAAGAATCTTAACTGGCTTTTCCTCATAAGTCAAATCACTGTCCAACTGAATCGCCTCCAAGGGTACTGTATCTCTTAACGGTATATCGGCCATCTCAGCATGACACTTCTTCAACTGTGAAACGTGGAACACGTCATGAACTCCTGACAGTCCTTCAGGTAACTCCAGCTTGTAGGCAACTTCTCCCATCCGTTCCAAAACACGATACGGTCCTACAAATCTCGGGGCCAACTTTCCTTTAACTCCAAAACGTTTCACTCCTCGCAAGGGGGATACTCGCAGATATGCTCTGTCTCCAATTTCATAGGTTACCTCCTTGCGTTTCGAGTCTGCATAACTCTTCTGCCTAGACTAAGCAATCTTCAGTCTATCACGAATCAGCTTAACCTTCTCTTCAGTCTCCTTGATCAAGTATGGTCCAAACAACTGTTGGTCTCCTACTTCATCCCACATTAACGGTGTTCTGCACCTTCGTCCGTACAGGGCTTCGAACGGTGCCATCTTCAAACTAGCTTGGTAGCTATTGTTGTATGAGAACTCTGCGTAAGGCAAATTGTCATCCCAACTAGATCCATAATCTAGCACACAGGCTCTCAACATGTCCTCCAGAATCTGATTGACTCTCTCTGTCTGTCCATCCGTCTGCGGGTGAAACGTTGTACTAAACTCCAGTCTTGTTCCCAAGGTCTGGTGTAACTGATGCCAAAACTTTGAGGTAAACTGTGTTCCTCTATCTGATACGATGGTCCTCGGAACTCCATGCAGACATACGATCCTGGACATATATATCTTGGCCAACTTCGCACTTGTATAAGTGGTTTTCACTGGGATAAAGTGAGCCACTTTGGTCAAGCAATCAACTACTACCCATATGGAATCATATCCTAATTTGGTCCTGGGCAATCCGGTGATAAAGTCCATGCTAAGTTTATCCCACTTCCATTCGGGTACCGGCATAGGCTGTAACAATCTTGCCGGCTTCTGATGCTCTGCCTTCACTCTCTAACATACATCACATACGGCTACATACTCGGCAATATCCTTCTTCATACCCGTCCACCAGAAACGTTCCTTCAAATCCAAATACATCTTGGTGTTTCCGGGGTGTATTGAGTATGGTGAGTCATGGGCCTCCTGTAGTATTAACTTCCTGATCTCTGTGTTATTGGGCACGTATATTCGGTCCTCAAACCATAAGGTATCGTGCTCATCTTCACGAAAACCTTTGGCCTTTCCTTTGCTCATCTTCTCCTTTATCTTGGCAATCTCTTTGTCATCCTTCTGAGCTTCCCGAATCTTACCCAACAATGTCGACTAAACTTCCATTGTTGCAACAAAACCTATAGGAACAATCTCTAATCGCAGTTCCATAATATCCTCTGCTAACTCCTTTGGCACTCCCTTACTCACAAGGATATTAGCATAACTCTTCCGGCTCAAAGCGTCTGCTACGACATTGGCCTTTCCTGGATGATAGTGCAGCTTCATGTCATAATCCTTTATAAACTCCAACCATCTCCTTTGCCTAAGGTTCAGCTACTTCTGTGTGAAGATGTACTTCAAACTCTTATGATCCGTGTACACATCACAACGGTTTCCAATAAGGTAATGTCTCCAAGTCTTCATTGCATGCACTACGGCTGCTAACTCCAAATCATGCATGGCATAATTCAACGCATGAGGTTTTAGTTGTCGCGAGGCATACGAAACAACTCTTCCGTCCTACATAAGCACACATCCAAGTCCCAAGCGAGAGGCATCGCAATACAATTGGAAATCCTTATGTATATCTGGCAGTGTCAGCACTGGGGCTGTAGTCAAACGTTTCTTCAACTCCTGGAAACTTGCCTCACAATCTTCCGTCCATTTAAACTTAGTATCCTTCTTCAATAACTCCATCATTGGTTTCGCAATCTTGGAAAAATTCTCAATGAATCTCCGATAGTATCCTGCGAGTCCAAGGAAACTGCGGATTTCGCTAACTGAAGTGGGTGCTAACCATTCAGTGACTGACTGAACCTTGCTGGGGTCTACTGTTATACCTTCTCCTGATATAACATGTCCAAGGAATCCGACTTCCTTCAACCAAAACTCGCATTTGCTGAACTTGGCATACAACTGGTGTTCCCTAAGTTTCTCGAGAACTAAACGCAAATGCTCCTTGTGCTCCTCTTCATTCTTCGAGTATACCATAATATCATCAATAAACACCACAACAAACTTGTCCAAATATTCCATGAATACCTTGTTCATCATGCTCATGAAATAGGCAGGGGCGTTAGTCAGTCCAAACGACATGACCGTATACTCATATAATCCGTAACGCGTGGTGAATGATGTCTTTGGTATATCTTTCTCTCGAATCTTCAACTGATGGTACCCTGATCGCAAATCGATCTTCGAAAACACCTTACCTCCTTGCGGCCGATCAAACAGATCATTGATCATCGGCAGTGGGTACTTGTTCTTGATCGTCACTTCATTCAAGGCCCAATAATCAACAACCATTCTTAGGGATTTATCCTTCTTCTCAACCAAAAGCAATGGGGCTCCCCAAGGTGATGAACTCCTTCGAATGTAACCTTTCTCCAATAACTCCTTGATCTGTTTCTTAATCTCCTCCAGATCATTTGCGGGCATCCGATAGGGTCTCTTGGATATTGTCCCTATCCCTGGCAGTAGCTCTATCAAAAACTCGATGACTAGATCCGGTGGCATGCCTGGTAACTCCTCTAGAAAAACATCCGGGTAATCCCTCACTACCAGCACTTCATCCTGAACAACTCCCGTGAGGGTATTCACTTGGCTCCTCCTAGGCACATGCCTAGATACATACTTAATCCTTTTTCCCTCCGGGGTGGTGAGATAAATCGACTTACTAGCACAGTCAATACTTCCTCCATACTTTGACATCCAGTCCATGCCTAATATCACGTCCAATCCTTGTGACTCCAAGATAATTATGTCGGACGGAAAAACATGGGTGCCAATGGTTAGGTGTATCTGGTCGCACCATCGACTAGCCATATACTCTGCTCCAGGTGAACTCACTAAGAGAGGGGTCCTAAGGGTTTGGGTTGGTAGTTTAAACTTATCCACGAATCCCCTTGATATGTATGAATGCGATGCACCAGTATCAAATAGAACAAGAGCGGTAAATGACTTAACCAAAAACTTACCTATTACCGCGTCCGGCTGCTCTTCAACCTCCTCCACGTTAACGTGGTTCACTTGTCCTTTGTTGAATGGATTGGGCTTCTTCCCAGCGCTCCCATTTCCGTTTCCATTCTTTCCTTCAGGGCACTCCGTGGCATAGTGTCCAGTCTTCCCGCACTTGAAGCAAGTAACGTGACTTAGATCTCTTTTGGCGGGTGTGGCTGGATTGGGGCGGTTCTGATTGTTATTGGCTCCGTTCCCATTACCATTCTTAGTACCATTGTGGTTATGCAATCCTCCTCCAGTGTGGTTATGACCTCCATGGTTATGAACAAGTCCTCCCGAGTTCGGGGTTAGGCGAGGCTTCTGCTGAGCTCCTGAGTTATACCTCCCTTGTCAATACTTCCTCTTTCGGCTCTCAATCTGCTGCTGCTTCCCTTCAATCATAAGAGCCTTATCTACCAACTCCTGGTAGTTGTTGAAGGTTGCTACCATCAACTGCATACTCATCTCATCATTCAGCTTTTCCATAAACTTCTCCTGCTTCGTGGCATCTGTGGCCACGTCATTAGGGGCATAGCGAGATAACTTGCTAAACTCATCCACGTACTGAGCCACAGTATGGTTCCCTTGGCGTAAGTTGCAAAACTCATGTTTCTTCATATTCATGGCTCCAGTTGAGACATGTGTTGTGCGGAAAGCTTGCTAAAACTGGTCCCAAGTGACGTTGGCTATGGGGAAAGTGGTCGTGTAATTCTCCCACCATGAGGCTGCTGGTCCATCCAATTGATGTGCATCAAAGCGCACCTTCTCAGCATCTGTGCAACCTGCGGTGGTCAACTCCCTTCCAATACGGCGTAGCCAATCATCAGCAACTATAGGCTCGGTGCTACTGGAAAACACCGACGGCTATAACCTTAGAAAACAGGCTAGGTTGTCCACTGGCGGCGGGTTGTTGTTGTTGTTGTTGTTGTTGTTACCCTGGTTTTGAACTAGCAATTGCATCAAGGTGTTCTGCTGCTGGATCAACTGAGTGAGCTCCGGCGGGAAGGCAAATCCGGGGTCACGTCACGGAGGCATCTGATGGGTTTAGATGGAAGAGATTAGAATAGAATGAGGTCTAATGAGAAGGCACTATCCATATGCACATGAGACAAACACAATCATTTCACTCAATCAAGCAAGCAAGGGCATACAAGCGGTCTAGAACTATCGCAAAAGTGCTCAACTACTACTGAATACATGGGGGAATACTACTAATCATTGGGTGGTCATCTAGAAATTTTGATCGGTGGAAGACTCCATGATATCTGCTCCAGCTTCATCTTCAAAGTCATCATCACTAGGGTCGGAGTCGGTGTCGTCGATGATGATGTAGTCCTCCGGACGAATCTCCTTGGGTTCTTCATCTTCTTCTACTGGAGTGGGGTCTCCCATGAATATTCCGATCTTCTTAATCAGGTCGTCATTCTTCTCCAGTAGTGTCGCAATTTACTCCTCATATCCATCGCGTGTAGACTTAAGTTCTTCTTCCAGCTCGATGATCCTTGTCTTCTCCTTCTTCAAATCTATCATGTATGCGCACATCTGATTCTCCTGGCGTCGAATGTGTTGGTTTAGTTCCTGGATGAAAGCTGCAATTGTCTATCCTTCCTGGTGCTGATCATCTCCCATTGCTCATCTCGGCGCCCACATATCTGGTAGATAGTGTCCTTAAGATCTTTGTGATATACTTCTCCAATGCGTCCCGTGGTGATGTGAGCTGCCATACTCTTTCCTAAACTCTGGATTGGTGCGTCGAAGGAAAATTCTATAGGTTTAGTGACTGGCGGGAAGGTCCTTCCTGGAACTTGAACTTGAATCATCCATCACTCCTCTTCTGGTAAGGTGGCGTTGTATGTCCCGGTGAAGGTTGGTATTCCAATGTTCAAGTACCTAGTGACTTCCTTCAAGTGTCGTCCAAAAGGTGATTCTTCCTCTAGTTGTGCAAACTTGTTCTTCATCTCCGCCATCCTAAAGAGTAGAAAATGGAGAGGAGTCAGAAATGCGTAGAGAAGAGTGACCTATGGTTTTATCTTAGTGGTCGTGTCCTACACTCAGCGTGTGCTCTGATACCATCTTTGTAGCGACCCAACCTCAAACGGTCAAGTCTCTGTGCTTCAGTGTCATCCCTGGATCGGTAATGCTGACACACACAGTGCTCGAAGGATTTATAACAGAGTAGCAATCACACACTTATTACATCGAATGTCTCAAAAGAGATCTTATTACAATAAATGGCTTAAGGCCATCTAATAAGATAACAGCGGAAGGCTTGGAAGATAAAGTGAGTCCATCAACTCCAACGGCATAGCTGAGCTGCATGGCAACGACCTAACGAACCTTACTCCTCGTCTGAAAATTCTGCAACATAATACGTTGCAGCCCAAAAACGGGTCAGCACATGGAATATGCTGGCAAAGTAACACAGTAGAGAAAGAACGGAATAATGCTATCACTACATGCATATTTGGCTGGTGGAAAGCTCTATGGTTACAGTTTTGCGAAAAGCAAATTTTTCCCTACAACAAAGGAATAGATTTTAAATTTACTATCGTGGTAGTTGAAACATCATTGAGAAGGTTCCTCCAACTCAATCCCAATTAAAGTGATTAACAACCCAACAATATTAATTAAGAGTGATGAGATACTTAAGATACTCCAAGTACTAGATACTCAAGATTGTCCATAACCGGGGACACGGCTAACCATGATTAGTTTGTACACTCTGCAAAGGTTTGCGCACTTTTCCCCACAAGACTCGATCTCCTCCGTTGGATTTTCTCGCACTACATGGTGTTTGAGAAACGGATGACCAAGACACAGTCTTTCAGAAACATTAACTCTCTACTCCGGGTAGACCATACCAAACCTACAAACCCACTACCTGCTGATCTACCTCTTCAAGAGCTTCACGTAACTTACTCAACTATGCTAGAGCCCATAATAGCTTGTAGCTGCACACGGAAGTTTCTAGCATGAATAATCTCAGTTCCCTTTAAGCCTGGGTGGCAGTCCATAGGAAGATCACACGGGTACTCTGGGATTTCCAGAAATACAGGCAACACTTGGTACTCCAGGTGCCTCAATCCACCCAGATGTGTATTTAAGTTGCCACCTTAAGTTAAACCATTAATTATCAATCTCACATCTGTCATGGATTTCACTCACCCAAACCACGTCTACGAGCATAGCATAACAATATAAACAACGCGTAGAAGTAACTCCCAAGGGTTTGAATGTAACAGGGCAATAGGTTCTACCTCATCAACTACTTCCCAACCCACAAGTTAATGACATCCTAATCATGCAATGTTTGAGGATTGGAACTAGGGATGGCACCCGCAGGGTATGGGTACGGGTGGAGCTATCCCATACCCTTACCCATCCGCTCTGAGTTTACCCATCACCCATACCCATAGCCGTCAAGGGTACAATTTTTTCCCATACCCATCACCCAACAGGGTATATGGGTACCCACAGTAAAAATACCCGCGTTTACAACACATCAATTGAGTAGAAAATAGTTGTAAAAAGCAATATATAATCATAAATTATTAATAGCAACACATTTTAAACAACAATGTACAACAACATATTGTAACAACAACATATTCTCATAAACAAAAATACTTGCCTATAAAGTGACATATAAAAATGTTAAACAACAACACATATGAATACACTTTAAGTTCACCAAATCATGAAAAATTATAGAGATAATTTGAATACACATTAGAGTTTTTACCTAGCATGATTAGGAGGGGAAATGAATACATTGGGATATTAACGGAAACCCACCTGTCAACATTTTAGATGGGTACATGGGTATGCGAGCATGGGTTATACGATCCCATACCCGTACCCTCTCTACCCGATGGGTATGATATTTTTCCCATTTAAGTACCCATGGGTAATTTTGTCCCATACCCTTACCCTAATAGGGTTTTTACCCACAGGGTACGCGGGTAATGGGTACCCATTGCCATCCCTAATTGGAACTAATGCATAAAAACTGGGTGATAAAGGGATATGATCAAAGTGTTACTTGCCTTGCTGAAGATCCGCGTAACCTAGAGACTCCAAATAACACGCTTCGCACTCCGGGAACTCTATTGCAAACAAACAATAGCATACATAAGCAACAATCAAAGAAGCACGGTAAAACTCAAATAAGAAGATCTAACCGGAAAGTTCAACTTAAGGACTCCGGTTTGCAAAAAAGAATCAAATCAAACGGAGCAACGAAACTCAAACGGCGAAGGAAACAAGATCCATTTACTAATCTGAACTAAGGTCAAATTTTACAGTACCAAAATCTTGTTCAAGTTGGTTAAGAGGAAAGAGGGAATCGAGACGAAGATCTAGGCGCTTGAATCGCCTGATTCCGACTAACGAGCGAAAAGATAAACCGAAACGAAAATCGGATCAGAAATCGTGATCAAAAATAATCACGGAAAAATCCGATAAAAGAAAACTGACAAACAAGCTAACTAATGAGCATTCGTTATCTGTAACTAATGAGCGAAAACCATTCGTTGAAACAAATATACGGACGAACATCCGCTAAATTGAAAAACCGGGAAAAACCGGCGAACCGATCTAAAAAAACGAACTAGGGTTTTCTAAAAAAACCGAAACGATTTGTAAAAAAACGGGCGGCGGTGGATCGGCGCGGTACCTCCGGTGAGGCGGGCTCGGGCGGCGGGCTTGCGGAGCGGTGGGGTGGCTCGGCGGCGCGGGGCGGCGAAGCGGCGGCGGCGCGGCTCGGGGCGGGCTCGGCGGCGGGGCTGGCGGCTTGCGGTGGTGGCGGCTAGGGGGTGGGGCGGCGGCTATATAAAGGGGGCAGTGCGGTGGCTTGCTTGGGCGAGGGGGCGCCCGGGGAGGAGTCCGGCTCGGACTCTCCTCGGCGTCCGTGCCGCGCAAGGCGGCGCGCGCGAGGGAGGCGGCGGCGCGGGGTTGGGCCGGCCTGGCTCGGCTGGGCTTCGGCCCAGTCGGGCGCTAGAAGTTTTTTTTTAATAATTCCGTCGAACAGAAAATAAATCCTTGAAAATAAAATAAAAAACTAAAAATGCCAAAACAAATTTTCACCGTCTAAATAAAATATTTAGGACGAGATGAATATTTTCTTGGCCCTAAAATGCAATTTTGAAAACATGCAATTTTTCTAATGCAAATAAAATCCAAATAAAATCTAATAAATGATTTTAATATTTTTCCTCCAAGATTTCAATTATTTTGGAGAATTCATATTATCTCCTCTCGTATAGTTTAATATGAAATACTTTTCAGAGATAAAATAATTAAAATCAAAAATCCTCGTCTCATTATTTGATAAAAAAATCAAATATGAAAACCGGGAAAATCCCCAACTCTCTCCGAGGGTCCTTGAGTTGCTTAGGATTGCGGAACAAAAATGCAATAAAATATAATATGCAAGAATGACCTATGTATAACATTCCAAATTAAAAATTTGGGATGTTACAAAATTCATGGGTAGAGAATCCTAGTACACCTCTGCCTAGTGACCTGAAAAGGATGGAAATTTTCCCTCCTCCTTTCCATGTAGATGATATCATCATCACTAGGGTTGGAGCCAAGGGGAATGCCTCCAGGAACTGCTGCATGTCCTTGCGGTTGCGTGCTGCAAGGATCCTCTCTGCCAGCTGCCTTCTCTCCCTCCTTGCCTCTCTACGCCTGGCTCCCCTTGGCACCTCTTCTTCTTCATCTATGACCTCTCCAGGATTCATGTCTCCTAGGGTTTTCTTTGGCGGCTGGGGGAGGAGAAGGGAGGGGTTTGGGTTTAACTGTTGTTTCTGCCAATGGGGGGTGCTTTATATAGTAGAAATGGTGGCTGGTAGGTAGGTAGAAGATTAATGGTGGCTGGTAGGCCCAATATTAGAGACAAATATTAGGCAGAAGATTAATAAACCAACCCATTATTAGGCCCACATTACTTACTGAATCCCACAGTTTTATTCAGTTAACTGAAATTTGTACTGAATTTGTGTTCAGTTAACTTAATAGAAATACAGTTAACTGAACATGTTTACAGACAACTAAATTGTTGTCTAGGCGGTTAACTGAACATGTTAATACAAATACAGTTAACACAGTTTGATATCTGAGTTTTTGAAGAATGTAGCAAATGTTTAGGATTTTCTATTTATAGTAAGTGTTCCATATGGTCCAGTTTGAAGAATGTAGCACATGCACAAAGAGGAACAAATAAAGTAGTACAATGCAACATTTCAAGCAAAGCACTGCAACAGTTGCAGACCAACACCATACTTAGTCTAGTTTGCAAACCACATAATTATAGATAACTTATGTGTTGTATATAGTAGCACACCTAATCATAGCATGTCCAAAAGAGTTCTAACTTATATGTTGTGATGATATAGCAGCATACCTAGCTAACAGCATCATATTTCTAACTTATATGCTGTGATATATTAGCATACCTAGCTAACAGCACCATCTGCAGACACTACATTCTTCAGCATCTTCTTCTTCACTCCTTGAGCAGCTTCAGGCGCTCGGAGCGGCGCACCTCCACAACTGCCCTCTTCACGGTTGCTCTATTCTTCTTCTTGACCTCCTGTACTGCCGGCGGACCACCCTCCTCCTCAACCTCCTGCTTGATGATGACGGCTTCAGGCAGATCTGGCAGCTGGTCCACCTCAATGGGCAGGTTTCGGCCACCGTCCACGCCGCGCCGACCGCGCAACCATCTACACCTCCGTCTCATCGTTTGACAGGACGACGACCTCCTCAACCTCCTCGTCAGATGACTCGTCACTAGAGTCGTCGTCTGGCCTGAGGAGGACAGATGGACCGTGGCGGTCCAAGTAGGCGGAGTTGACGGGCGTAGGGAGGGCAAGCATGACGTCGGTGACGTGATTGGTGAGGGAGTCCTGGATTAGGGGGTCCTCAGACAGCCGGACTATATACTTTGGCCGGACTGTTGGCTATGAAGATACAAGATTGAAGACTTCGTCCCGTGTCTGAATGGGACTCTCCTTTTCGTGGAAGGCAAGCTTGGCGATTTGGATATGTAGATCTCCTCCCTTATAACCGACTCTGTGTAACCCTAGCCCCTCCGGTGTCTAGATAAACCAGAGGGTTTTAGTCCGTAGGACAACAACAATCATACCATAGGCTAGCTTCTAGGGTTTAGCCTCTCCGATCTTGTGGTAGATCAACTCTTGTAATACTCATATCATCAAGATCAATCAAGCAGGAAGTAGGGTATTACCTCCATCGAGAGGGCCCAAACCTGGGTAAACATTGTGTCCCCCGCCTCCTATTACCATCCGCCTTAGACGCACAGTTCGGGACCCCCTACCCGAGATCCGCCGGTTTTGACACCGACATTAGTGCTTTCATTGAGAGTTCCACTGTGCCGTCATGATAAGGCCTGATGGCTCATCTCGTTGTCAGGGACAATGTTACCTCTGGGGGAGCCCTGGCTGTAGGCCAAACTCTCCGATTAGGCAGCCTTGTCATGACCGCCCCGTCGGCCGTCGCGCCAACGATGACTTCTCGGGTCATCAAAAACAGCCTCCACGTCGGCTCGAGATTCAACGAGCAGATGGATCCAATGGAGCTCTCTTCTTTGAAAGAGCTCTTGGATCATATCGCCGCCTTGGGAGTCGCTATGGACTATGATCGGATCGGGCTTAAACCCGACCAAAGGGAGATTAACTCTCCGTCGGTTACCCATCAGATAGTGGTGGTGGAGGAGCGATGCAGCGATTCTTCCTCTATTTTGAGGACAAACTATGTCCGGATTCCCGAGCTCTCCGAGCCGGATACCCGTCTACGGGAGGACATGGCCCAAGCTTCGAACCTGGAATCGAACAGCGGGCTAGTACCGTTGGGCAACGTCCCAAAGCCCGAGCTACCAAGCTCGGAAACTCCTTTGGGCCTCAGACTGGGTTAGGGTTTGGACTTAAATCTACGCACCCACCCTCACATAAGTGATCTTTCCCATATTAGACAAGAGCCCCAAGAGACATTACATCACTATTGGGCCAGATTCCTCCTTGCAATAAGCAAGGTGAAGGACTGTCGCGAGGAAGACGCAATTTCATTCGTTTGCAAAAATTGCACGGACAAGGGAATCCTCAACGCCATAAGTCGCCGTGATATAACACACTTCGCTAACTTGGCGTCCATAGTATGGAAGTACTGTGCGATGGAAAGCACTTGGAAAACCCAAACATGATTCTGGGATCCTTCGGCTCTAACTAAACCCTCTATCCGAACTAAAAGGGTGTACTCTCGTAAGTCACCCAACCCAATTACAAAGAAGCCAAAACCAACTACAGGGCGCAGAACCATATTGGAGGGATGGCTCAATGGGCCATGCAAAATTCACAGTACATCGGATACCATGCCAACACACAGCCTTAGAGCATGTTGGATACTCCGGCAGGTGGCCAGGAGCGGCGAGGATCTCCTCGTCCAATACCGCAGAGCACCCTCCCGCGGAAAATGACAATACAGTACTAACAATCTTCGAGACTTTCGCCTCAAACAATAGGCGCAAGCGGGCACTTCGCAGCCTCACCGAAGTCTGCCACGTTGCAACGATAAATCCATGGAACGACACGGCCATAACCTTCAATGCCAGTGACAAACCTCAATTCCGCACAACCCGAGCTCCAGCCGCTTTGGTCCTTAGTCCAATTGTGGACGGCTTCCGGCTTACAAAAGCACTCATGGACGGTGGCAGCGGATTAAACCTCATCTATGAGGAGACTCTTAGAAAAATGGAAATACAAGAGCCGCATTGAGCAAAGCAGCACGACCTTCAGAGGAATCATCCCTAGTCGGGAGGCACGATGTGCGGGAAAAATCACACTAGATGTGGTATTCGGCACACCGGAGAATTACAGGTCCGAAGAAATCACATTCCAAGTGGCCCCGTTTAGTAGCGGATACCACGCCCTTCTAGGGCGAGAGGCGTTCACGATCTTCCAAGCTATACCCCATTACAGGTACATGAAGCTCAAGATGCCCGGGCCCATGGAATTATCACTCTAGCTAGTGATCCGGACATAGCACTCCGCGCCGAAAATAAAACTGTCGCCTTGGCCCTCGAAGCGTTATCCGAAGCCCTCGCGGCCAAAGAACTAACTGCGCTGCGCTCTAAAGTGGACAGGGACGACGTGATACTCGATAAAAGACCCAAGTCCACCTCTTTTAAACCAGCGGACGAAATAGTCAAATTCTAGGTCCACCCAACGGACCCTACAAAAACAGAATCCATCGGGGCACAGCTGAACCCCACAACAGACGCCGCACTACGGAGTTCTTACGCGAGAATTGGTACATCTTCGCCTGGCATCCTTCATATATGCCAGGCATCCCACGCAGGCTGGCCGAGCATAGCCTAAACATTCTAAAGGGATACAAGCCGGTCAAGCAAACTATTCGGCGTTTCTCCGAACCCAAGCGACAAGCCATGGGAGAAGAACTAGCCAAGTTACTCGAGGCCGGATTCATTAGAGAAATAAAACACCCGGACTAGCTAGCAAACCTGGTGATGATACCAAAGAAGGACAAATCTTGGCGCCTATGTGTCGATTTTAAGGACCTTAACAAGGCTTGCCCCAAGGATCCCTTCCCCCTCCCCCGCATCGATCAAATTATCGACGCTACCGCGGGACACCACTCATTATGTTTCCTCGACGCATACTCCGGATACCATCAAATCAAGATGGCGGAGCCCGATCAAGCCGCAACAGCATTCACTACTCCATACGGCCCCTTCTGTTTCAACACCATGCCTTTCAGGCTCAAAAACACCGGTGCGACCTATCAACGCATGATTCAGACATTCCTGGAAGCGCAAATTGGCAAAACAGTGGAGGCATATGTAGACGATGTGGTAATTAAAACCAGACACGTCGAATCTTTGATAGACGACTTGAGGCTCACGTTCGACAATCTCCAAACATATCACATTAAGCTCAATCCAGAAAAATGCATTTTCGACGTACCCGTCGAAAAGCTCTTGGGCTTCATTGTTTCCAACAAAGGAATTGAAGCGAATCCGGCTAAAATCGAAGCTCTGTCATAGTTGGATATCCCAACAAACCTCAAGCAAATCCAGAAATTAACTGGATGCGTGGCTGCCTTAAGCCGCTTTATCTCCCGATTGGGAGAAAAGGCATTACCTCTTTATCGCCTTCTTCGGCACACCGAACACTTCGAGTGGACGGACGCGGCTATGGCCGGATTGGAAGAAATAAAAGCTGCCTTGGCCAGCAACCCAATCTTGGCCGCGCCAAATATCGGCGAACCAATGTTGTTATATATAGCGGCAACACACCAGGTTGT
Source organism: Triticum urartu (assembly GCF_003073215.2). Lineage (NCBI taxonomy): Eukaryota > Viridiplantae > Streptophyta > Magnoliopsida > Poales > Poaceae > Triticum > Triticum urartu. The sequence goes on along the minus strand of NC_053025.1, from coordinate 386,239,804 downwards.
AAGCGCAGTGATCATCGTCGAACGAGAAACGGACGGACATAAGTTCCCGATTCAAAAGCCGGTATACTACGTATCTACTGTCCTCACCCCATGCAAATCCCGGTACCCACATTATCAAAAGATAGCATACGCGGTCTTCATGGCATCCCGAAAACTACGACACTACTTTCAAGAGTGTTCAATTACGGTGGCCTCCGAGGTTCCACTCAACGACATTATAAACAACCGCGATGCCACGGGCCGGATGCTAAATGGGCTATTGAGATCCTCTCGTTCGACATATCATACAAACTACGGCGAGCCATTAAGTCACAAATACTGGCCAATTTCGTCGCTAAATGGACAGAAGCCGAACTCCTTAAAGAATATGGCGCGTACTCCAATTGGATCATGCACTTCAACGGCTCTAAAATGTTGGCGGGTCTGGGAGCGGGCGTCGTCCTGACATCCCCAACTGGAGATACAGTCCAATACGTACTCCAAATATTATACACAGACTCCAACAACGCAACCGAATATGAGGCCATGTTGCATGGTCTCCGGATGGCAGTCTCCATGGGCATTCAACGCCTAGAGGTGCGTGGGGATTTGAACCTCGCAATATCTCAAATAAATGGAGATTTTGATGCCAAGGACCCAAAAATGGCGGCTTATCGCAATGTCGTCCTCAAAATGTCAGCTCGATTCGAGGGGCTCGAATTCCACCATGTGGTCTGAGAAAACAATCAAGCGGCGGATATCCTCGCCCGAATCGGCGCTAAGCGCGACCCTGTCCCACCTAATATCTTCTTGGAAAGGTTGTTTAAGCCATCCGTGGTGTGGGAAGGGGAGACCGGCAACAATAGTCTGAATCCGGCCACAACACCAGATCCCCAACACTCTGATGTAACCGGAGGCTCCGCCATCGAGATAACACCTTCGGCCCACGTGATTATGGATGTCATCGCCCCGTGGACAGAACCCTTCTTGGCTTACCTAAATAGGCAAGAACTCCCTGAGGACCAAAACGAGGCACGTTGCATTGTGCGGCGGTCTAAAGCCTACAAGGTCCACGAGGGAGAGCTTTATAAGAAAAGCGCTACCGGAGTACTGCAAAGGTGCATCTACGAGGAGGAAGGACGGCAACTTTTGGCAGAAATTCATGCTGGACTTGGCGGCCATCACGCCGCAGCTCGGGCCCTTGTAAGTAAGGCCTTCCGTACAGGTTTCTACTGGCTGACAGCTCGAGCAGACGCACAGGACCTCGTTCAACATTGCGTCGGTTGCCAGCTCTTTGCAAACCAAAGCCATATGCCACCTACCGCTCTCCAAAAAATCCCCATCACTTGGCCCTTTGCGGTCTGGGGGCTTGATATGGTCTGACCCCTTAAAGGAGGAAGCCATAAGAAAACGTACCTATTGGTCATGGTGGATAAATTCACCAAATGGATAGAGGCCAAACCAGTTAAAACGGCCGAATCCGGACCAGTGATAGATTTCATATCTGGGGTTGTACACCGCTACGGTGTCCCCCATAGTATCATCGCCGATAATGGCTGGAACTTCACAACCGATGAGGTAAAAACTTGGTGTGGCAACATGGGCATTAAGCTCTATTATGCATCCGTCTATCACCCTCAAACTAATAGTCAAGTCGAACGAGAAAATGGTCTTATAATGAGCGGCATTAAACCCAGACTAGTGCGGTCCTTGAAGGAATCAGATATGCACTGGGTCGAGGAGCTCGACTCCGTACTATGGGGGCTGCGGACCACGCCAAATCGCACTACCGGATACACACCTTTTTTATGATGTACGGCGCAGAGGCGGTACTGCCCTGCGACATCATTCATGACTCACCTCGCGTGCGCATATACGAAGAGAAAGAAGCCGAGCTAGATCGGCAGGACAGTTTGGATGCCCTGGAGGAGGAGCGTGACGTGGCAAAAGCCCGATCCGCATTCTATCAACAACAGGCTCGATGATATCAAAGAGGAGAAGTACGGGCCAAAACTTATAATGTTGGTGAACTCGTTCTACGCCTACCAGAGAAGAAAAAGGACAAGCTCAAACCCAAATGGGAAGGTCCCTTTGTTATTGACAAAGTTCTGACCAGTGGAGCGTACCGTCTGCGGGATGCATCGGACAATCGACTCGAGCCAAACCCATGGAACGCGGCCAGACTCCGAAGGTTCTACGCCTAGCACCGGACTCTGTGTTCGTCTCCTTACCTCCGTCAATTTTTTATATATTCGTTATCTATATTTTTCTGTCTTTCTTCCTTTTCTTCGCGGCCTTTAAAGGTTAAAATGTGTCTTGACTGCACAATTTGTACGTGCTAAGCACGCTCATTATACCTGAGGGCTTCTTATATAGAAGCTTAATATAATTATGATCTGGGCTCTATGTCTACCGCACATGTGTTATTTTTACACATGCACATTTTCTTCGCCATTATATGCATCGATATGACTTAAGTTTTGGCCAAGCTGGGTTGCTTGGCTCTTGTGTTTATGCCATATGTTACCGTTAATTCGGCTAGGGCATAAGGGGAGCACCTCTGCGATTGTTACTGTCGGGTCAGCCGGACGTGTACCTCAGACTAGGTGAAGCCGAAAGCTAGCGTTCTTAAGGGAATATTCGATCGGCGAACAAAGGATGACTTTTTTACTTATTAGAATACATACCCCCAAATGTTTATATCATGCGTCTCTTGTCGTAGTTTGGACATGCACATTAATGCATGTGTACCCAGGGAAAGGAACCCTTAACGGAACTATTCTCCCTGGAAGATGTTTCTTACTATCCATGTAATATAACATAACTAGTTGGGTACTTGTCTGTTCAAGCACTTATGACCCCTACGCCTGGTTTCCACGCGTACCCCGGTTTTTACATAACTGAGCGGGTATTCGAATACACTCCGGACTGTCGGGTCCAGAGGTCGAAGCGAAAAGGTCCGCCATAACAAATGATTTACAATCCGGCTAGGGACAATATATGTCACTCGAAGTACACAGTCACTTAGACTGACTAAATTCTTCTTATATACCATCCAACAGGCTGTCTAGCCTACAATCCTGTTGGGAATACTTTGCGGCTAATTTCACATGGTCATACACCAAGCTGACGGGGATCTCTTTCCCGCCAGGCCCTACAGGCCCGACCTCGGCCATATGGTTCGGGTCAGCCTTGGTATATCGAGTCTTCACCATGGCCCAGGCTTCCCTTGCACCTTGTCGACAGGAAGATATCTTTCATAATCGGAAGCGCCGCCGCGCTCCCTTGAGTATCTCTACAAGCTCCCCCATGCCTCCTGGCAGGGAGGAGGATGGCCACAAGGCCTGGGTAAGGTCCTGCATCACCTGTCGAACTTGTTCGTGCAGTTGTGAGAGCTCTGGCAGAAGATCTCCCGCGGACCCGGGCATCTCCTCTCCGAGACGGCCCGTCAGCATACCTACAGATATAGCTCTATTAGCTGGTTTCTTCGCCGAACTCTATAGAAGTTCGCTCAAGCACTTACTGAAAATGCCGCTTCGAAGCATTTTACTCTCCTTTACGGAGTCAGCCAGCTGGGCCCGAACATCTTTCAGTTCAACATTCAGCCGGGTATTGGCATCTTGGAGATCGTTTTTCTCCCGCCCAACTTGTGTAAGCACGCACTCGCCAACCTTCAGCTGTCGTTGAGCATGTTGCTCCTTCGGATTCACTCCGGGATCATATGCAGAATCTATTGATTAGATTAGCATGCAAGCCAAATATTAGCTGGTATATCTCATTCTTTTTGATAGGAACAAGTGTTACCAGATGGGGCCTTCTTGGACTCCTCCATTTTGGCAACTGCGGCCCGTAGCTGGGCTTTGCACTCCTCTAGTTCTTGAGACAACTGGGTATTCTTATCAGTAAGAACCTATGCAAATAATGATCCTTAAATCAGTTGTGCCAACTGTTTCAAGTCTCAGGGGCTACTGGTATATATAATTATCAGATTTTCTTACCCATATATCCTTTACATACTGGTTTGTGGCTCTGGCAAGACCATTTTGAGAAGCTCGGATGTACGCGTCCCCTGAGTTGAAGGCATCAAACGACTCTTCAGAAAAACCGGGGTCGCGGAGTACGGCCCGGCGACGCATGTGCTTCATGGCACTCTCCACTTCGGAATTTGTAGCGGACAGCCTATCCGCATCCTCGGTAGGAGGAATATACGGCGTTGTCCCCACGTTAGCACCTGCCTCCAAGTCCGGCTCTGGAGCCCGGCTGGTGGAGGCATGGTCGGCAGGCTCTCCGGATATGGTCCGGCGAGCGTTTTTCCTGGTTTTAACCACGGACGTTATTATATTTTAAAGACAATAACCACGGAGCAGGGTTCTTTTTCATACCTCTGCGACGGCATCTCAGTTCTGACCGCCTTCCTTTTAAGCCTACGCGGTTTTGGTGCCCCTTGTTGGTGAGTCATTGCGGGTTTGGCATGGCGTCCCGAGGGCCTTCCCTGCAAGACACCATATGTGTGCGGTGGGTGAAGTGCGAAAAGGGGGATCCTTCTCGGAAGTTGGGACTCCGGTTTTACTTACATGCGATGCAGGGAGCATTCTAGGATAATCGGCGGTGATGTCCACCAAGGCACCGTCGCAGCTTAACTGATAAAACGTCCTGTCGATGAGCTCCACGAATATGTCCGGATCTTCTTCGAGTCCGGGATCGAGGGCCCGATCAGGGTCCTCTGGCTGTGGAGATGGGCTGTGAATCTCCCTTACAGCTTTTCGTAGTTCCTGCTATGAAATAGCAAGGTAAATATTTATGACAAAGAAAGCGGGAAGGTTTGGAGTAAAAAGCAGCTCACCCAGTTTGGGGGGTTGTACATGGAGAATCCATCCCGTGGCTTAATACGGATGAACTCCTCTTCCTCTCCCTTATATAAATCGGACATTATTTTCGCCAGAGCGGCGGCGGTGTCCAGACCTTTACGGCCGCAGCGGGTGGTATCATCTTCTCCATTGAAATGCCACATGGGTTCTCCTCGATATTGAAGTGGCTGCACCCCCCGCATTATACATATTGACATAACCTCGATTAGTGTCAGTCCTGATTCTGCCAGTGTCTTTATCCGGTTCATCAGGTAAAGGATTTCTCTGTTATCTTCCTCCTGGGGGCTCCGAGGGTGCCAGCTATGGCGTTTCCTCAAAGGGGCGTTGTTGAACTCAGGAAAGCCCATCTGAATAGAGTCTGGGAGGGGAACGTCCTCCATATAAAACCACTCTGCAGGCCAGTCTTCGGATGTCTTCTTCGGAGTACCGACAGGTATCCGGTCCCGGCGATGCACCATATTTCGGCTCCGCCCACTTGAAATATTGACCCCTTTTGTGTACGGGGCACGAGGCAGAATAGCCTCAGCCATAGCTCGAAATGAGCTTCGCAGCCCAGAAATAGCTCGCAAAGGGCAACGTAGCATGCGATGTGTAATATGGAGGCAGGAGTAAAGTTATGCAGCTGGAGGCCATAGAACTCCAGGAGCACACGGAGGAATGGATGGATTGGAAATCCTAGTCCCCTCAATAAATAAGGGACGAGGCATACCCGCTCCCCCATGGATGGGTTGGGAAAGCTTTTTGTTTGCTCCCCGCCATTATAAGTGGCTAGTCCGGCTCGGGCGGGGACCATGTACGCAGGAGGGAGAAACCCCTGGGTCTGCAACTCTACTAGTTGGCTATGGGGAAAAGAACACTTCTCCCAACTACCTGGCTTAGGGCTACAAGGGCGAGAGGAGGAGCTGCGGTGGTCGGCCATGATGGAATGGATTTTTCCGGGCACGCTCCGATGGATACTCGTTGTGGGAAGGTGGTGTCATCTAGATCTGAAGATCCCTTACTATTTAAATAGATGATTCATCTACCTAGTTAGGGTGGTAAATGTAAAAACACCACGACCTCTCGCATTCGCTCGACACGTGGAAGATAGCCATTATTAAGGCACAGAAGCCGAGGAGTGCAACATGAAGGAAATATGCCCTAGAGGTAATAATAAATGTTATTATTTTATTTCCTTATATCATGATAAATGTTTATTATTCATGCTAGAATTGTATTATCCGGAAACATAATACTTGTGTGAATATATAGACAAACCAAACGTCACTAGTATGCCTCTACTTGACTATCTCGTTAATCGAAGATGGTTATGTTTCCTAACCATAGACATGTGTTGTCATTTGATTAATGGGATCACATCATTAGGAGAATGATGTGATTGAAATGACCCATTCCATTAGCTTAGCACCTGATCGTTTAGTATGTTGCTATTGCTTTTTTCATGACTTATACATGTTCCTATGACTATGAGATTATGCAACTCCCGTTTACCAGAGGAACACTTTGTGTGCTACCAAACGTCACAACGTAACTGGGTGATTATAAAGGAGCTCTACAGGTGTCTCCAAAGGTGAATGTTGGGTTGGCGTATTTCGAGATTAGGATTTGTCACTCCGATTGTCGGAGAGGTATCTCTGGGCCCTCTCGATAATGCACATCACATAAGCCTTGCAAGCATTACAACTAATGAGTTAGTTGCAAGATGATGTATTACGAAACGAGTAAAGAGACTTGCCGGTAACGAGATTGAACTAGGTATTGAGATACCGACGATCGAATCTCGGGCAAGTAACATACCGATGACAAAGGGAACAACGTATGTTGTTATGCGGTCTGACCGATAAAAGATCTTCGTAGAATATGTAGGAGCCAATATGAGCATCCAGGTTCCGCTATTGGTTATTGACCGGAGACATGTCTCGGTCATGTCTACATTGTTCTCGAACCTGTAGGGTCCGCACGCTTAAGGTTTCGATGACAGTTATATTATGAGTTTATGAGTTTTGATGTACCGAAGTTAGTTCGGAGTCCCGGATGTGATCACGGACATGACGAGGAGTCTCGAAATGGTCGAGACATAAAGATTGATATATTGGATGGCTATATTCGGACACCGGAAGTGTTCCGGGTGATTTCGGAGAAAACCGGAGAGCCGGAGGGTTACCGGAACCCCCCCAGGAGAAGTAATGGGCCATATGGGCCTTAGTGGAGAGAGAGAGAGGGCAGCCAAAGGTGGGTCGCGCGCCTCCTCCCCCCCTGGTCCGAATTGGACTAGGAGAGGGGGGCGGCGCCCCCCTTTCCTTCTCCCTCCCCACTTCTTTCCCCCTCCTAGTAGGAGTCCTACTCCTACTAGGAGGAGGACTCCTCCTGGCGCGCCAATAGGGGTCGGCCGGCCTCCTCCCCTTGATCCTTTATATACGGGGGCAGGGGGCACCCCTAGACACACAAGTTGATCCACGTGATCATATTCTTAGCCGTGTGCGGTGCCCCCTTCCACCATAATCCTCGATAATATTGTAGCGGTGCTTAGGCGAAGCCCTGCGACGGTAGTACATCAAGATCGTCACCACGCCGTCGTGCTGACGGAACTCTTCCCCGACACTTTGCTGGATCGGAGTCCGGGGATCGTCATCGAGCTGAACGTGTGCTAGAACTCGGAGGTGCCGTAGTTTCCATGCTTGATCGGTCGGGCCGTGAAGACGTACGACTACATCAACCGCGCTGTGCTAACGCTTCCGTTGTCGGTCTACAAGGGTACGTAGATCACACTCTCCCCTCTCGTTGCTATGCATCACCATGATCTTGCGTGTGCGTAGGAAATTTTTTGAAATTACTACGTTCCCCAACAGTGGCATCCGAGCCTAGGTTTTATGTGTTGATGTTGTATGCACGAGTAGAACACAAGTGAGTTGTGGGCGATATAAGTCATACTGCTTACCAGCATGTCATACTTTGGTTCGGCGGTATTGTTGGACGAAGCAGCCCGGACCGACATTATGCGTACGCTTACGCGAGACCGGTTCTCCCGACGTGCTTTGCACAAAGGTGGCTAGCGGGTGACAGTTTCTCCAACTTTAGTTGAACCAAGTGTGGCTACGCCCGGTCCTTGCGAAGGTTAAAACAGCACCAACTTGACAAACTATCGTTGTGGTTTTGATGCGTAGGTAAGATTGGTTCTTGCTTAAGCCCGTAGCAGCCACGTAAAACTTGCAACAACAAAGTAGAGGACGTCTAACTTGTTTTTGCAGGGCATGTTGTGATGTGATATGGTCAAGACATGATGCTAAATTTTATTGTATGAGATGATCATGTTTTGTAACCGAGTTATCGGCAACTGGCAGGAGCCATATGGTTGTCGCTTTATTGTATGCAATACAACTGCGCTGTAATGCTTTACTCTATCACTAAACGGTAGCGATAGTCGTGGAAGCATAAGATTGGCGAGACGACAACGATGCTACGATGGTGATCAAGGTGTCGCGCCGATGACGATGGTGATCACGATGGTGGTTCGAAGATGGAGATCACAAGCACAAGATGATGATGGCCATATCATATCACTTATATTGATTGCATGTGATGTTTATCTTTTATGCATCTTATCTTGCTTTGATTGACGGTAGCATTTTAAGATGATCTCTCACTAATTATCAAGAAGTGTTCTCCCTGAGTATGCACCGTTGCGAAAGTTCTTCGTGCTGAGACACCACGTGATGATCGGGTGTGATAGGCTCTACGTTCAAATACAACGGGTGCAAAACAGTTGCACACGCGGAATACTCAGGTTATACTTGACGAGCCAAGCATATACAGATATGGCCTCGGAACACGGAGACCGAAAGGTCGAGCGTGAATCATATAGTAGATATGATCAACATAGCGATGTTCACCAATGAAACTACTCCATCTCACGTGATGATCGGACATGGTTTAGTTGATTTGGATCACGTAATCACTTAGAAGATTAGAGGGATTTCTATCTAAGTGGGAGTTCTTTAGTAATATGATTAATTGAACCTAAAATTATCATGAACTTAGTACCTGATAGTATCTTGCTTGTTTATGTTTGATTGTAGATAGATTGCCCGTGCTGTTGTTCCGTTGAATTTTAATGCGTTCCTTGAGAAAGCAAAGTTGAAAGATGATGGTAGCAATTACACGGACTGGGTCCGTAACTTGAGGATTATCCTCATTGCTGCACAGAAGAATTACGTCCAGGAACACCAGATGTTATGAACGTCTGGCAGAGCAAAGCTGATGACTACTCGATAGTTCAATGTGCCATGCTTTACGGCTTAGAATCGGGACTTCAATGACGTTTTGAATGTCATGGAGCATATAAGATGTTCCAGGAGTTAAAGTTAATATTTCAAGCAAATGCCCGGATTGAGAGATATGAAATCTCCAATAAGTTTTATAGCTGCAAGATGGAGGAGAACAGTTCTGTCAGTGAGCATATACTCAAAATGTCTGGGTATAATAATCACTTGATTAATTGGGAGTTAATCTTCCAGATAATTGCGTCATTGACAGAATTCTCCAATCACTACCACCAAGCTACAAGAGCTTCGTGATGAACTATAATATGCAAGGGATGAATAAGACTATTCCCGAGCTCCTCACAATGCTGAAAGCTGCGGAGGTAGAAATCAAGAAGGAGCATCAAGTGTTGATGGTCAACAAGACCACTAGTTTCAAGAAAAAGGGCAAAGGGAAGAAGAAGGGGAACTTCAAAAAGAACAGCAAACAAGTTGCTACTCAAGAGAAGAAACCCAAACCTGGACCTAAGCCTGAAACAGAGTGCTTCTACTGCAAGCAGACTGGTCACTGGAAGCGGAACTGCCCCAAGTATTTGGCGGATAAGAAGGATGGCAAGGTGAACAAAGGTATATGTGATATACATGTTATTGATGTGTACCTTACTAATGCTCGCAGTAGCACCTGGGTATTTGATATTGGTTCTGTTGCTAATATTTGCAACTCGAAATAGGGACTACGGATTAAGCGAAGATTGGCTAAGGACGAGGTGACGATGCGCGTGGGAAATGGTTCCAAAGTCGATGTGATCGCAGTCGGCACGCTACCTCTACATCTACCTTCGGGATTAGTATTAGACCTAAATAATTGTTATTTGGTGCCAGCGTTAAGCATGAACATTATATCTGGATCATGTTTGATGCGAGACGGTTATTCATTTAAATCTGAGAATAATGGTTGTTCTATTTATATGAGTAATATCTTTTATGGTCATGCACCCTTAAAGAGTGGTCTATTCTTATTAAATCTCGATAGTAGTGACACACATATTCATAGTGTTGAAACCAAAAGATGCAAAGTTGATAATGATAGTGCAACTTATTTGTGGCACTACCGTTTGGGTCATATCGGTGTAAAGCGCATGAAGAAACTCCATATTGATGGGCTTTTGGAACCACTTGATTATGAATCACTTGGTACTTGCGAACCGTGCCTTATGGGTAAGATGACAAAAACACCATTCTCCGGTACTATGGAGAGAGCAACAAATTTGTTGGAAATCATACATACAGATGTATGTGGTCCGATGAATGTTGAGGCTCGTGGCAGATATCGTTATTTTCTCACCTTCACAGATGACTTAAGCAGATATGGGTATATCTACTTAATGAAACACAAGTCTGAAACATTTGAAAAGTTCAAAGAATTTCAGAGTGAAGTTGAAAATCATCGTAACAAGAAAATAAAATTCCTACGATCTGATCGTGGAGGAGAATATTTGAGTTACGAGTTTGGTGTACATTTGAAACAATGTGGAATAGTTTCGCAACTCACGCCACCCGGAACACCACAGCGTAATGGTGTGTCCGAACGTCGTAATCGTACTTTACTAGATATGGTGCGATCTATGATGTCTCTTACTGATTTACCGCTATCGTTTTGGGGATACGCTCTAGAGACGGCCGCATTCACGTTAAATAGGGCACCATCAAAATCCGTTGAGACGACGCCTTATGAACTGTGGTTTGGCAAGAAACCAAAGTTGTCATTTCTGAAAGTTTGGGGCTGCGATGCTTATGTGAAAAAGCTTCAACCTGATAAGCTCGAACCCAAATCGGAGAAATGTGTATTCATAGGATATCCAAAGGAAACTATTGGATATACCTTCTATCACAGATCCGAAGGCAAGACTTTTGTTGCTAAATTCGGAAACTTTCTGGAGAAGGAGTTTCTCTCGAAAGAAGTGAGTGGGAGGAAAGTAGAACTTGACGAGGTAATTGTACCTGCTCCCTTATTGGAAAGTAGTACATCACAGAAACCTGTTTCTGTGACACCTACACCAATTAGTGAGGAAGCTAATGATAATGATCATGAAACTTCAGAACAAGATACTACTGAACCTCGTAGATCAATCAGAGTAAGATCCGCGCCAGAGTGGTACGATAATCCTGTTCTGGAAGTCATGCTACTAGATCATGATGAACCTACGAACTATGAAGAAGCGATGGTGAGCCCAGATTCCGCAAAATGGCTTGAAGCCATGAAATCTGAGATGGGATCCATGTATGAGAACAAAGTATGGACTTTGGTTGACTTGCCCAATGATCGGCAAGCAATTGAGAATAAATGGACTTTCAAGAAGAAGACTGACGCTGACGGTAATATTACTATCTACAAAGCTCGACTTGTCGCAAAAGGTTTACGGCAAGTTCAAGGGATTGACTACGATGAGACCTTCTCACCCGTAGCGATGCTTAAGTCTGTCCGAATCATGTTAGCAATTGCCGCATTTTATGATTATGAAATTTGGCAAATGGATGTCAAAACTGCATTCCTGAATGGATTTCTGCAAGAAGAGTTGTATATGATGCAGCCGGAAGGTTTTGTCGATCCAAAGGGAGCTAACAAAGTGTGCAAGCTCCAGCGATCCATTTATGGACTGGTGCAAGCCTCTCGGAGTTGGAATAAACGCTTTGATAGTGTGATCAAAGCATTTGGTTTTATACAGACTTTTGGAGAAGCCTGTATTTACAAGAAAGTGAGTGGGAGCTCTGTAGCATTTCTAATATTATATGTAGATGACATATTACTAATCGGAAATGATATAGAATTCCTGGATAGCATAAAAGGATACTTGAATAAAAGTTTTTCAATGAAAGACCTCGGTGAAGCTGCCTACATATTGGGCATCAAGATCTATAGAGACAGATCGAGACACTTAATTGGACTTTCACAAAGCACATACCTTGACAAAGTTTTGAAAAGGTTCAAAACGGATCAAGCAAAGAAAGGATTCTTGCCTGTGTTACAAGGTGTGAAATTGAGTAAGACTCAAAGTCCGACCAATGCAGAAGATAGAGAGAAAATGAAAGATGTTCCCTATGCTTCAGCCATAGGCTCTATCATGTATGCAATGTTGTGTACCAGACCTGATGTGTGTCTTGCTATAAGTCTAGCAGGGAGGTACCGAAGTAATCCAGGAGTGGATCATTGGACGGCGGTCAAGAACATCCTGAAATACCTGAAAAGGACTAAGGATATGTTTCTCATATATGGAGGTGACAAAGAGCTCATCGTAAATGGTTACGTTGATGCAAGCTTTGACACTGATCCGGACGATTCTAAATCGCAAACCAGATACGTGTTTACATTAAACGGCGGAGCTGTTAGTTGGTGCAGCTCTAAACAAAGCGTTGTGGCGGGATCTACATGTGAAGCGGAGTACATAGCTGCTTCGGAAGCAGCAAGCGAAGGAGTCTGGATGAAGGAGTTCATATCCGATCTAGGTGTCATACCTAGTGCATCGGGTCCAATGAAAATCTTTTATGACAATAGTGGTGCAATTGCCTTGGCAAAGGAATCCAGATTTCACAAGAGAACCAAGCACATCAAGAGACGCTTCAATTCCATCCGGGATCTAGTCCAGGTGGGAGACATAGAGATTTGCAAGATACATACGGATCTGAATGTAGCAGACTCATTGACTAAGCCTCTTCCACGAGCAAAACATGATCAGCACCAAAGCTCCATGGGTGTTAGAATCATTACTGTGTAATCTAGATTATTGACTCTAGTGCAAGTGGGAGACTGAAGGAAATATGCCCTAGAGGCAATAATAAATGTTATTATTTTATTTCCTTATATCATGATAAATGTTTATTATTCATGCTAGAATTGTATTATCCGGAAACATAATACTTGTGTGAATATATAGACAAACCAAACGTCACTAGTATGCCTCTACTTGACTAGCTCGTTAATCGAAGATGGTTATGTTTCCTAACCATAGA